>NC_089581.1:97189421-97289421 GCF_019320115.1 Miscanthus floridulus
AAGTCTATTGATGCAATTAACAAGGTGATTGCTCCTGCCAATAAGACTGAATTGCAATCCTTGATCGGTAAGATTAATTTCATTAGAAGATTCATATCTAATCTGTCGGGTAAGATCAAGGCGTTCAGCCCACTACTTAAATTGAAAGCTGATCAGGAATTCATATGGGGAGTTGAACAGCAATTAGCCCTTGATGAAATTAAGAAGTATTTATCAAATCCTCCAGTGTTAGTTCCACCTCAACATGGAAAGCCTTTCAGATTATATTTGTCAACTGATGATACAGTTATCGGTTCAGCTCTTATTCAAGAATTTGAAGGGAAAGAACGTGTTATTTATTATTTGAGCAGAAGGTTAGTGGATGCTGAGACGAGGTATTCGGCCATCGAAAAATTGTGTCTGTGTTTATACTTTTCTTGTGTCAAATTAAGGCATTATTTGTTATCTGCCGAATGTACGGTCATATGCAAAGACGATGTGGTCAAGTATATGCTGTCGATGCCGATATTGAGTGGTAGAATCGGCAAATGGATTTTAGCATTATCAGAATTTGAACTACGTTACGAATCAACTAAGGCAGTTAAAGGGCAAGTGATGGCTGATTTTGTCACTTAGCATTGTAATACAGTGGACCTTCTGGGGATTGCTCCCTGGACACTTTTCTTCGATGGATCCACATGTGGTGAAGGAGCAGGTATCGGCATTGTGTTGATTTCACCTTTAGGGAGGAAGTATGAGTTTTCATTGCCGATTGTTGCTACAGCAACAAACAATCAAGCTGAGTATCAAGCCTTGATAAAAGGGTTAGAATTGCTGAAGGAGATACGTGCCGATGTTGTTGAAATCTTTGGTGATTCTATGTTAGTTATAAATCAATTGGCTGGAAGTTATGAATGCCGAAGTGGAGCTTTGATTTCGTATTATGAAAGATGTTTGCAATTGTTGAAAGGATTTAGAGGTTTTCGTCTTGAGCATATCTCTCGATTGCATAATGAGGAAGCTAATCGACTAGCTCAGCATGCTTCAGGGTATCAGCCTATTCAGGAAGTGCTAGCATCGGCAGTTGATACCGATGACTGGAGGAAAGAGATTGTCGATTATTTAAAGGATCCACATAGAAAGGTTGAGAGACGTATAAGGTTCCAAGCTACCAAATATGTGCTCCTCGATGATGAATTATATTATCGAACTATAGATGGAGTTTTACTTAGATGTGTCAGCAATGATGAATCGAAAAGCTTGATGGGTGAAATTCATGAAGGAGTATGTGGGGCACATCAATCGGCTTTCAAGATGAAATGGATGATCAGAAGGAACAGATGCTATTGGCCGACTATTCTTGAAGATTGTTTTAAGTATTTTAAAGGATGCCAGGGGTGTCAAAAGTTTGGTAATATTCAAAGAGCGCCTGCATCGGCTATGAATCCTATAATCAAACCGTGGCCGTTCCGGGGATGGGCTATTGATCTCATTGGTCAGATTTATCCGCCATCGAGTAAAGGACATAAATTTATCCTGGTTGCTACCGATTATTTTACAAAGTGGGTTGAGGCAATTCCTTTGAAAAAGGTGACATCGGTCAATATGATTGATTTTGTGAAAGAGCATATTGTTTACCGATTTGGTATTCCTCAGACTATCACTACCGATCAGGGCACTATGTTTACATCAGGAGAATTTGATGAGTTTGCTGTAGGTATGGGAATTAAAATTTTAAATTCTTCTCCATATTATGCTCAAGCTAATGGTCAAGCTGAGGCTTCTAACAAAGGGATCATCAAACTCATTAAGCGCAAAATTGAAGAAAATCCTAGGAGGTGGCATACAGTATTAAATGAAGCCTTGTGGTCATATCGGATGTCATGTCATGGTGCAACCAAAGTAACGCCTTATCAGTTAGTATATGGACACGATGCAGTATTGCCTTGGGAAATTAAGGTTGGCTCTAGACGAATACGTTCTCAAGATCAGCTGACAGCCGATGATTATAATACTCTTATGAAGGATGAGTTGGAAGATGTGGCGGGTCATCGGTTAAGGGCTTTAGTTAGTATCGAAGAAAATAAGAAAAGAGTAGCTAGATGGTATAACAAGAAGGTGAAAGTAAAAGAGTTTGCCGATGGAGATCTGGTCTGGAAATTGATTTTACCGATTGGGACTAAAAGTTCAAAGTTTGGAAAGTGGTCTCCTAATTGGGAAGGTCCATATCGGATAAATCAGTCTGTTCCTGGTAATGCATATATTTTAGAAACCCTCGAAGGGGTTGTGTTTCCCAGAGCAATAAATGGAAAATATTTAAAGAAATATTACCCTAGTATCTGGATAGATGCATAAAAGTATAAGTGCCGATAACAGTACTATCGGTTAGAATTATGCAAGGATGTCAATGTCTCATAAAGTGCCGATACAATAAATAAGATTACACGTTCAACAAGGATTGGATGGCTAATATCGCACGCAGGCGAATCTGGTCGGCTTCC
This sequence comes from Miscanthus floridulus, assembly GCF_019320115.1. NCBI lineage: Eukaryota > Viridiplantae > Streptophyta > Magnoliopsida > Poales > Poaceae > Miscanthus > Miscanthus floridulus. Next base: position 97,191,902 of record NC_089581.1, read on the forward strand.
TCCATTTCCTTGATATCGTCATCGGCGGCACCCTCCACAGGCTTGAGTTTTTTCTTCATGGCTAAAGCTTTGCGAGCTTGGATATCTCTTTCTTGCTGAAGGGTCTTGATGGCATCGGGTAGCTGGTTTTCTTCTTGTTGGGCATGAGTTAAGGCTGCCTCAACTTCCTTCAGTTCAGCCAATAGAGCCATCTTCCTTGCTGATAAATCTAAGATTTTCTGCTTAAGTTCAGCACCCGAAGTCTGCAAGTTGCCGATGCCCTTGTGCTTCTCATCGGCAATCTGTTTCAGTTGTAGCATCTCTTCTTTGAGTTGAGCCTGAGTTGCTCTATCGGCAATGCGCTGAGCGGCCCGTTGATATTGCAGTTGGCGGCTTTCTAGGTGAGCTGCTGGGAAGAGTGCTTCTTCGACATCGGCAGGGACCTGGCCCCGAATTGTTTTGAAAATTGCCTTTGCGGGGTCCGAGTCATCTACCAGTTGGGCGGTACCTTGTTGTAGCAAGTTCAGGAGGGTTTCCAATTTGGATTTAGTCTCTGCCGATATTGTTCCCAGTGCAAGGGAAGAACTTGTCTCCTCTCCATCGTCGTCAGAAATATCAATGGCAAAGGAAAATAGACTATTCGGGGAGTCTTGTTCCTGAGAGAGAGAGAGGGAGATCAGTTAGGGGTAAGTATGAATATTGTAAATCAACTAGGCTGATCGGTTTACCTGTTTCAAGGCAATTTCTTGTGCTTGACTGGAGGAAGCAACTTGGAGTATGTCGTGTGGGGGATCGGCTGAGCTTGCCGATGGGATATCCTCTGTGACTTCATCGATGGTGGGCTCTTGAGGTATGACTACCGATAACATTGGGGCAGATGTAGGGATCGGCATAGACCTTTGTCGTTTTGGCTGTGCTTCAGTATCTGTGGAAGCTTTGCGCTTTGCTTGGGCATCGGCAACGATGGGCTGGGGGGCATCGACGCTTGTTGGTTGTGAAGCTTGGACATCTGGTACGTGTGCCGATGTACCCAATTGTTGCTGCAAAACAAGTGTAAGAGATGATATTTAACAAGTAAAATGTAAAGTCGAGAAGCTACCTCTGAAGGTTCATCGAAGGAAGTGGTGCTTGATATCGGCGGAATTGCCGATGACGATCCAGTAGCAGCCCTTACCCCCTGATGATTAAGGTTAATACAGTTTGTGATCGGCATAAGTAAAAATAAACGAGGTTGTTACCTTAAATGCTTTGACCAAGGTTGTAGCAGCAGCCGATGGAGTAGCCCTGGATGTAGCCAATTTGGACTTGGAAGTGATGGTCTTGGTACGAATCTTCTGGTGGGTTAAAGCGGCTAAGGTGGGAGCGTTGTAGCCAATTAGCGATGTGGGGGAAACAGGCCGGAGATTGAAGGGTTTCCCACTTTTGCTCACCGATGGTGCTGGGTTGTTAACCTGTTACAAGAGAATCGGTTACTGATATATGAAGGGAAAAGCAGAAGGGAGTTAAAGGAAACTTACCGCATCGTCAGGGATGGCGTATTCAGGGTCGATCATGTGCCGATATGTGTGAGCAGAAGTTGCGAACAGTTGTTCTTTCCACTCTTGCCACCATTGCTTATATGACTCGGTGATGAAAGATATTGGTGTCCAGGTGGATATATCAACATCTGTAGTATCGGCATCAGGGGAGAGTTGTACTACCTTGTTCCAATCTGTTCCGCAGGTGATTGTTTCCCTGGGTTTGATCACATCGGCAAAGCAGAGTTCGATCGGCAATTGCCCAAAAGCCAATTGGCGGGATACTGCCGATGGGTTGTAAAATTCATACGTAATGTTGGTGTTTTTCCCGCTGCCGAATGTGTTTACTGGAATTGCTCTGGGAGTGATGATAGCCATCATGAGCTCATTATCTTGATTCAGAGTGTCATCGGCAAAGTTGAAAAGAAGGGGGAATCTGTTTTCTTCGTCAATATAAGGCACCCAGGCCCTATGATCACGAGAAAGACCATTGTAGAAGCTTTGAAAGAATCTGCCGATTTGGTCTTCGTTGGCTTCTGTTCCAGGAAGGACAATTATGGCTTCACCAAAATTGAGGGGTGAGCGTGTTGCCGATTCATCATCCCCAAGCACATAGTCTTCAGCAATTTCTCGTGGGAATTGTTGAGCAAAAAAGTCCCATTGCAAACGTTTGTGCATATGGGCATTCAGCCACATGTTGATAAACCACCACGGGCCTCCCAGGTTGCCGATGGGTTCGCCGAGCAGAAGTTTCTGAGACACTTGATGAAGAAGATGATAAGTGGAGCTCAGAAGGTATCGGCCAAGAGGAAACCTTACGCCATTAGCCAAAAGTTCAGCTGCAGGGAGGAAGGCGTTGGTTGGTCCTACTGATCGACCACAGAAGATGAATTTTTCCAACCACATATTCAGGAATGTGGCATGTTCCCTCTGGTTAACTGACCCGGTCTTCTGGTATTCTTGAATGTATCCTGTCCAACCGCCGATGTTGCGGGTATTTACCCTGTATTCAGACTTTCTACCATAGATGGAGCCTTCATCGGCAGTTGAGATGTCCAGGCCAGTAAGCATATGGATATCGGCAAGGGTAGGAGTGGCTGGGCCATGTCCAAACATAAAAGTATTGGTCGTATCTGACCAGAGATAAGCAGCTGCAATTATCATTGATTCATTTTTCTGCATATCGGCAATAGATAGCCTAATGCATTGGTCTAATCTTCGTTCTGCCCAGTATACTTGCATTGATCTATTAACTCTCAAGTACCAATCTTTCCACCCCTTGGTGGTTTTGGGCCAAGATCGGAATGTGTCTTTCCACAAATTCAGAGAGAAATTTTGGGCTCTAAAGGGGATTCTGTTAACCTCTGCATTGATCAGATCGGTTGGATCTGGGTTGCCCATTGGTCCAAGGCATTGGGCGTGCGGCTGATCGGTTGGGATAATTAATTTGTTGCGCAGTTCCTAAGGTTATAGAATCCAGAGAATAGAAGAAAGGAAAAATTACCAACTGAATGAATTTGCGAAAAGATCAAAGTAAAGGGTAATGGAAGTGGAGCGAACCGCGGGAACGTCGAAGTTGATGGCCATGGTCTTGAGGAAACTTGAAGTTAGCGCCGGAGAAAGGTTCTTCTTGGTTGAGGTCGCGCGGTTGTTCGTCGGAGTCGCCGCCGGAGAGAGAAAATGCCGAGGATTGAAGGCTGAAGGTAGAAAAGGAGGGTTCCGGAGAAATCTATTTATAAGCCGCCCGGAGTGAGGGTATTTTGGACTTATCTCTATGTCGCGCGCATATAGGTCGAGACGGTTCAGAAGGATATGGTAACTGTTCGCACGATAATCAGGGGATTGTATAGATGAGTTGATGGCAAGAAATCATGACTTGGAAGGGATATCGATACAGGATGTTTTAATTCTGAAAATGGCAGTGTTATAATCTTGCCGATGGGTTGTTGTTTCGGTATCTTAACCATAATCAAGGCAGGAGTGGTTGGAGATTGTGCGATATTTACTGAAGTGTGTGAATCAAGATTAGATTTGATTGGATTTGATAACAGATCAAGTTTTGGCTTGGAGAGTGAGTTACGGTAATCGGGCGAAGGCAAGCGTTATCTGGAGTAAATTTCGGAGCATTAATGGTTTTATACTCCGAAATTGGGGGGCATGTGTTGACACCGTTTTTTTGCACGTGTCAAAATAATCGGAGTGGACTAATCGGTAAGGGGAAAGTTATTGAATACTTTGATAGCCGATGAAAGCCAGCTTGTATAGATGGTTGCCGATAGCTGGTGGTGGTCGATGGAAAGGTTGACTTGGACTCGGGCGTTGCCGATAAGGTTGGAGGTGTTTTTGTCGATGCCGATGAAGGGAGGCTTGAAGACTACTGCCGATGGAACATGGAGTATGCCGATGAAGGGAGGCTTGAAGACTACTGCCGATGAAACAGGGAGTATGCCGATGGGAAGGAGGACGGTGAGATTTCCATCGTAATTGAGGCGGACAGGGAAATAGATAGGAGTTGATTTCCTTTTCTGTATTAGTTAGAGTATGATTCGTGTAAGAGTCACGTGTTTCCTTAGATATGGGATTGGTGTCCTAGTTGTGTTCGGTTGTGTCTCTTTAAATCAGGGTATAAATATGGAGTAAGGGGCAATGTAAAAATATATATCAATCAATATCAAAACCAACTTTTATTCCTGTTTGCATCTACTTACTTTTCGGCGACTTCGTCAATTTGCATATTTTCTTTCTTTTTACGAGTTCTCATTGATTCGGCGAGCTGCATCGTTTCAGTACGACCTTCGGCGATTCTCGAGTTCCGCGTGAACACCTCTTGGCCGTGACTTCCGGGCGTATCGCTGTTGTCAGGACTAAAGTGTTCGTATATTCATCCTTGTCGATTAGCAGGTCAAATCGACTGGCACGCTTTGGATATCGATTCGGGTATTAGCCCTTTGTGTTTGCAGATCCACTTTTGCATCAACACATCTTTTGGCATGCTCGGTGGGACAAGTAAATCAATATGTTCAATCCCGAGATCGATGCGGGGAACATTATCGCAGTATCAGAAGAAGATCTCAAGGAAGAACAGAGGCAGGCTATGGAAAAGGCTGTAGAAGAATACAAGCAGCTTTGTCTGAGATCGTTTAGCTTGAACAAGAGTGGACAAGTCATCCAGAAGCAAGATTTGCCGTTGCCTCGGCAGGTTACCTTTGACTCCAATCCTGGTAAACTTCAAGAGATGGTTAATTCTGCAGTAAATCATGCTTTGATTAATCATTCCAATGTGCTGTCCAATACTGTTCATAATGCTGTGGTTCGAACTCTCAAAGAGGGACAAGTGGCACCACATTACGTCGGGCCTGCCTATCATCAACCAGAGCCGATATCTGTTAAAACTCTATCGGCTCCTTCGGCCGTTATGGGTACAGAAGTTTCTTCCCCTCCAGTATCGGCAGATATTCAATCTACACCGATACGATCAGATCAGGTACTACCAGGAGGGCGAATTCAGCTTAATACAGATCTATCGGCATCAGCTATGTCAGGCCCTGTGTCTCAAAATAGCCAGATTCCTACTAATTGGTGGGGATATGGTATGCCTCCGGAGTCATCTGTTTTCAATCCTAGATTACCTCAAGTGTTTGATGCAGTAGGGAGAGCTCCTATACCATCGGCCGTTTCGCCGATGGCTCAAGTGCCTCAATATGCCGCAGCTACTTCTGTGCAACCAACTCCAGGAGGTTTCCAGATGCCTATGGTGCAAACATTCAATTCAAATCCATCGGCGAGCTTACTGCCGATGCAGCAGAAAACCCCTGCTATGAGTCAAACTGGGGTTCAGTTCATGCCTCAAACCGGTTATAATTATCCAACAATATCAGCAAATTACCAGCCATCGGTAAGTTTTGTACCGATGAGTTCTAATAATGATTGGTCAGGACAGTTACCTGTTCAACATACAGTTCAGCGAAATCAGCAGGTGGCAGGGATTCAACAAGGTCATATGCAAGCTGGTTTCCAGAATCAAGCATCGGCAGCTCAGCCGATGAATCCTTTCCAACAGGCTAATGGACCACAAGTAACGGCAAATATGTCGATTGCTGGAGATCGTGGGCCACAAAGATATGTGGAGGGATTACAGCTACAATACACCTCTCTGTTTTGAAACAGATTCTCATCTAGGTCCTTATTGTCCAGGGATAATAGGCTTTCCTGTAAACCCATGTCGGCTAAGTGTTCTCTGAACACAATGGGCGGTAAGCCTTTTGTAAGCGGATCTGCAAGCATTTTCTTTATACTTATATGCTCGAGACTAGTTGAATGATCCCGAACTTTGTCTTTCACAACATAAAACTTTATGTCAATGTGTTTGGCAGCACCACTTGAGTTATTGTTGTGAGCATAACATACTGCTGGCTCATTGTCGTAGTACAACTTGAGAGGCTTATGAATGTCATCGACCACTTTCAACCCGGGCATAAATTTCTTTAGCCAGTTCACTTGCCCTGTGGCCTCATAACATGCTACAAACTCGGCATACATCGTGGACGATGCAGTGATGGTTTGCTTGGAGCTTTTCCACGATATAGCTCCCCCTACAAGCATAAATACATAGCCTGATGTGGATTTTCTATCATCTACATCTCCCGCAAAATCTGAATCTGAATACCCCTGTATATGTAGGGAATCAGATCTTCTGTACGTTAGCATGAGACCTTTTGTGACTTGCAAATAACACAAAGCTTTCTTTACCATTCTCTAGTGTTCTATTCCTGGATTACTCTGATATCTGCCAAGTATCCCGGTAACAAAAACTATGTCAGGACATATACATACTTGAGCATACTGTAGGCTTCCTATAGGCTACAGCTGAAGCATATAGAACCGCTTTCATTCGATCGATCTCATATTGGTTCCTAGGATATTGGAATTCCCCAAAACAATCGCCCTTGATTATAGGAGCAGGTGAAGGTTTGCACGCCTGCATACTGCATTTCTTTAGAACCCCCTTTCTTCTATCTCGGTGAATCTCTATTCTAAAACAAACGAAGCTTCACCGAGATCTTTCATATCAAAATTTGAGGACAAGAACTTCTTAGTCTCCAATGGTAGATTAACATCACTACTAGTGAGTAAGATGTCATCCACATACAGGATTAGGAAAATGAATTTCCCATTCTTGAACTTTGTATAAATGCAATTGTCCTCTACATTCTATTTAAACCCAAACTTCCTTATCGTTCCATCAAACTTTAAATACCACTGTCTAGAGGCTTGTTTTAATCTGTAAATGGATTTTTTCAGGCGGTATCCTATACGTTCTTTTCTTTTTACGATAAAACCTTTTGGTTTTGCCATGTAGATATTCTCATGTAAATCCCCGTTAAAGAAAACCATCTTTACATCCATCTGATGTAATTCTAAATTGTAATGCGCCACTAACGTGATTATGATTCTAAAAGAATCCTTGCATGAGACTAGAGAAAATATCTCATTATAATCTATTCCTTCTCTTTGCGTAAAACCTTTCGCCACAAGTCATGCCTTAAATCTTTCCACATTCCCTTTGCAGTCATATTTAGTTTTGTAGACCTATTAACAGCCTACTGTCTTGGATCCTTTAGGGATTCTTTCTAAGTCCCAAACACCGTTGGTGCTCATTGATCTCATTTCATCTTGCATGGCTTCAAGCCACTTTGATGAGTGAGCACTTCTTATGGCTTCTTCAAATGAGGTGGGATCACCCTCCATTTGAAATTCTTCACATTCATAGACTTCGTAGTCATCAGGAATGGCTTGTTTTCTGGCTCTTTGAGACCTTCTAGGGCCCTCATTAGTTGGCGCTCATTCCATATGGGGCTGTTGTTGCTCTTCCTCATGTGTGGCAACTTTTTCTATAGGATCCTGAATGATAGGTTGCTCATGTTCATTTATTGTTGCCACAGGAGAACTAACAATAGGTACTGTTACAACAGTGTCATGTACTATTGGTGCAACAACAATAGTGAAAGGATCAAGATGCCTAAGAGAGGTGGGTGAATTGGGCTAATTCGAAATTTCTTTGCAATAATTAAATCCTATGGTTAGCCCAATTAACCCCTTGTGCCTAGAAAGTGTTTCTATTGATCTACCGCACAAAAGTTTAGCAAACTATGTTTCAATCCTACTCTAGCATGGCAATTCTATGAATGTAAAAGACAAGAATTGAATTGCTCAAAGTAAATGCACAAAGTAAAGAGAGAAGGAGGAACGCAGAGATGTTTTGCCGAGGTATCGGAGAGTCGCCACTCCCCACTAGTCCTTGTTGGAGCACCCGCGTACGGGTGTAGCTCCCCCTTTGTCGACGAAATATGGTCGGCAGTCTACCTAGGGGTATGCCCAAGGTAGTAGATTGTCGGCAGACAGATGCGCAAGCCACAAACAAGACGGTGACGCAAGACAGACACAAGGTTTTATCCAGGTTCGGCCGCCAAGAAGGCGTAATACCTACGTCCTGCGTCTGATTGTATTGTTGTATGTCAATGAGAGATGTTTTTTAGAGGGGTCCCCTGCCCACCTTATATAGTCCGGGGGGTAGGGTTACAGATCTGGAAACTAATCCTAGCCAGTTACAATTGCCATAGGTGGCCGGATAAGGATTCCTACTCTAACCGACCAAGATCTTGCTTGATCGCCAAATCTGTCTTGACTCCTTGCGCGGGACTCCGAATAGGTTGGCCGGGCCATGCGTCGTCTTTTGGTGGACCGGACCCTCTGATCCGGGCCGGCCCAAGCCTAGCCGTAAGGGTATAGGGGTTAATACTCCCACAGCTAGTCCCCGAGCACCATGTATTATGCTGCGACACGCCATTTTAACCTTCTCCGAACAGTGAGGCTTGAGTTCTTGACATCTCTGACCACCGTTGTCGTTGGAGAAGTAGGTTGTCCGAAGAATGTATGGTGCTCTTAAGAAGAAAGAAAAAGATTTCCGTCCTAGGAAGTGTGCCCACTTGTATTTCTAAAAAGAAATGTAAGTGCGTCTTGAAGCGTAGCTTCCTTGATCATCAGAGGCGTAGGGGTCAAAAAACAAACACATTCACCGCAAGGTGAAGTGTGCCCACTTAGTCCCCGAGCCTGGTAGTAGGTGACGTAGGCACGTGGTAATGATATCCGTCGGAGAAGGGGCATAGATCCATTGCCCATTTAACGATGCGCCCATTCACATCCTTGTTGCTAATGATGTCTCGCAGAGGGTACTCAGTCATTACCACCACATGATATCCGTCGAAGTAATGTTTCAACTTTCGGGATGTTATCAGTATGGCGTAGATCAATTTCTGAATCTGTGGGTACCTAGTCTTGGATTCATTAAGCACCTCACTAATGAAATAGATTGGTCGCTGTACCTTGTAGATGTGGCTAGGCTCGTCATGCTCGACCACCATGGCAGTGGAGACCACTCGATTAGTTGCCGCAATGTAAAGCAGGAGTGTTTCATCTTCTCTAGGAGCAGTGAGGACCGGAGGTGACGTAAGGTATTGTTTCAGCTGTGTGAAGGCAGCATCTGCTTCCTTCGACCACTCAAACTTCTTGGATGCTTTGAGCAGTTTAAAGAATGGTTGTCCCTTTTCGCCTAATCTTAATATGAAACGGCTGAGAGCGGCCATGCATCCGGTAAGCTTCTGAACATCCTTCACCTTTTTGGGCGGCTTCATGTCCAAGATAGCTTTGACTTTCTCCGGGTTAGGGCGTATGCCGTCGTGACTGACGATGTTGCCAAGTAGTATGCCAGAAGGAACACCAAAGATGCACTTCTTTGGGTTTAATTTCCATTGGAATGTGTTAAGGGCTGCAAAGGTGCGTTCCAGGTTGTCAACAAGGGTATGTGCTTCCTTGGTTTTGACAACTACATCATCAACATAAGCCTCGACGAGGTCATCTTTTATCTCGTCTTTGAGGTAGGCCTGTATAGCGCGTTGGTAGGTAGCCCTGGCGTTCTTGAGCCTGAACGACATGGTCATGTAGCAGTAGGCGCCGAAAGGCGTGATAAAAGATGTCTTGATCTGGTCGTCCTTTTTTAGAGCGATCTGGTGATAACCAGAGTAGCAATCGAGAAAGGAAAGTAGCTCGCAACCAGCGGTTGAATCTATGACCTCGTCTATGCGAGGTAAGCCGAAGGGGTCCTTAGGGCAGTGTTTGTTGAGATCAGTGTAATCAACGCACATTCTCCATTCATTATTCTTTTTGTGTACAAGAACCGGGTTAGCTAACCACTCTGGATGATACACTTCTTTGATAAATCTGGCTGCCAAAAGTCATGTAACTTCTACCCTAATCGCCTCCTTTTTGTCACGAGCGAACCATCGTAGCTTCTGCTTGATAGGTTTGGCCTTGCCGTTGACATTCAAGGAGTGTTCGATCAAGTTCCGAGGTACACTGGGCATGTCAGCAGGTTTCCATACAAACACATCCACGTTGCTCCTCAAGAACCTAACGAGCGCGTCTTCCTATTTAGGATCCAGGTTGGCCCCGATAAGGGCCATTTTGCTGGGATCACCGTCGACCAGCTGGATCACCTTGTGCTCCTTAGACTTGATGTTCTTGCATGGAGCCTCGAGCTCTGGGATCTCCAGGTGGTCGGTCGAGGTCTTCTTGGCATCGAGCATGGTCTCAGCCATGCAAATAGAGAGGTCGTGAGCCTCTGCTATTTTAAAGCTATCATCTTTGTAGGTATAAGCTGCGTATACGTTACCCCTGAGGGTTAGAACTCCTTTCTCGGTAGGCATCTTGAGCACCAGATACCTGTAATGAGGTATGGCCATGAACTTGGTGAGCGATGGTCGACCAAGGATAGCATGGTAGGTGCCGTCGAAGTCAGCGACCACGAAGTTGACGTAGTCGGTGCAGAAGTGGTCTGGGGTCCCAAACTACATAGGTAGCGTGATCTGCCCGAGAGGTGTAGAGCTCTGTCTGGGGAGAACACCCCAGAACTATGCCTCGTATGGCTTGAGATCCGCCTGGGTTATCTTCAGGGCCGGTAGACTATTCTTGAACACTATATCGATGGAGCTGCCGCCGTTAATCAGCACTCTGTTGAATTGAACTTTGTTGATACAAGGATCGAGGACCAAGGGAAAACGTCCTGGTTTAGGTATTGCGGCCCATTGGTCTTTTCTACTGAAGGATATCTCGCGGTGAGACCAAGGAGGGAGCCGTGGATCGGTGATGAGGTTGTCGGTGTTGGCCACGTTCAAGCAAGCACGGGCGAGCAGCTTGTGTTCTTGTTTGGTCTCGATGGACACTTTGCCTCCAATGATGGTGTGCACGTGATCAGTTGGCTTAATGTACTTGTGACGGGGATCTACGTCTTCATCATTGTTATCCTCGTTGCGCTGTTCCCCTACGTCGTTAAGCTTGTCGGATGTATCCGAAGCCTGTTGATGTATGTAGATAGACTTGAGAACACGGCAATTCTCCATGGTGTGGTTTGACTTGGGATGGAGCTGGCAGGGCCCTTTCAATGCTTTGGTGTAGTCTTCTTCGTAGTTACGACGCCCGCCACCTTTTTTAACGGTGTTGACCTCGTCGTCGTCTTCCTAAGCACGCTTGCCCCTATAATCATCACAGCGGTTACGCCGCTGATTACGTTGGTCGCGGTGATCGCGGGAGTCGTTGCGCTGGTTGCGGCGGTCAAAATTGTCGTTCCGACCATGGTTACCGCGGTAGTCGTCGTGGTGTGGGGGGTGGTCGAAGCGTGGAACCCTTGCTACTTCTTTGATAATTATCTTTTTAGCGTCATCGGCGTCCGCATATTTCTTAGCAGTGGCCAGGAGCGCTGTAACTGATTTAGGTCTCTTGTAGAGGAGCTTATCCCTTAGGGCGTCGTGGAAGCATAGGCCAGTGATGAAAGCCTCGATTGCCTCATTGTCGGAGATTGACTGGACCTTGATGCGCATCTCCGAGAAACACCGGATGTATTCTCATAGTAGCTCATCCTTCCGATCTCGGATCTGCTGCAGATCATATTTGTTGCCAGGTTGCTCACAAGTAGCAATGAAGTTGTCGATGAAGGCTTGCTTGAGCTCTTGCCAAGAATCAAAGTAGTTCGTCGGCAAGCTGACCAGCCATTGGTGACCTGCATGGCCAATAGTGACTGGGAAGTAGTTAGACATGATGTGCTCGTCAGCCATGGCTGATCTGCACGTAGTTTCATAGAGCATGACCCATAATTTAGGGTTCTCCTTGCCATCGTACTTCTGAAATTTTTTGAGCTTGAAGTTCTTGGGCCATATGACATGGCGAAGGTGCGGAGTAAACTGCTTCAAACCCAGCGGGCCATGGGCGGTATCATATTCCATACGGCGATAGCTTTTGTGGGATGCACGATCATTGGCTCTCTGGTTGATGCGATCGCGTAGATCACGTCCTCCAAGGTAATGGCGGAGATCGTTATTGCCATCGCCGTGATCTCGGTCGCCATCTAGATTAGCCCTGCGACCGTGGTTATCACGGCGATTATCGTGGTTGTCTCGTCAGTTGTCGTCCCGGACGTCGCGGTGGTTGTCCTCCCGACGGTGGTTGTCATCCCGACCACCATCATGGCCACCGTTTCTGCCTCGACGGTTGTCTGATGGGTCGTTGTTGCGCGAGCCACGTTGGTTGGGTGGCTGTGAGTGACTTGAGTACTAGCGGCTGTGGCTTGACTCGATTGAGACGGATGGAGCCCGGGCTTGATTTACAATCTCTGCGGTCTGGGCCATAGTAGCCGTCAGATAAGCTTGTATTTCATCGTGAACTGACTGGGTTTCCGGGGTATTGGGTAGCCATTGCATTGTCACCATAGCAACGGCCACGTTGGCGCTTGGAGTCCTAAAGACCTATTTGTCCCCCACCCTATCGAAGGCATTGTTGAGGTCGCGTGGCTGGACCCTTATGCGTCGTGCCTCCTCTTCTGCTTCAGCTTCGATTTGTCGGCGATTAAACCGGTCAATATTGCGTGCTTCGCATGCAATCCTTTCTTGTTCTGTTTTGCCGACTACTGGTGGTTCATCATTACTGACAACATTGATCAAATCCCCTCGCCTTGGTGGGAAAGACGGGAATTGTGGGAACCCTGGGGCATGGTCTGGGATATTCAGATCATATTTGACGCCTTCATCATCGTGATGCTGGAGCTCAGTGTGGATAGAGGCATTAGATGCGATGCCAGACGAGGAGCTGGAGTCACCCTCTTGGACTGTATGGATAGATCCTTCTTGATAATCCTCAATCCAGATCATGTTGATGAAGTTGTGTAGCTTTAGCCGAGGTCGATGTATAAAACACAAATCTGAGCGGCGTTGTATATTATATGCATAGTTGGAGGCAGCGTTTCGTAGGCCATAGGGTTGGGCCTAGTAGTTCTCTATCGAGGCTTCGTACTCAGAGAGCCGAAGACCCATCGCGGAGGCTGGCCAGCGATGAGCGGAGCACCCTTCAGGAGTAGATATGACCATGAGATCTGTACCGAGTCGTGTAGGATGACTGGCCCGAGCTAGTCGGGTAGATCTATTGTGGGGAGCGGTTACCTGCTCATTAGGTTGACTTTGAATTGAACTTACCAGAGCTAGGGTTTCAGTGAGTTTGGTGCCGACCCGATTGATGGAGTCGAGCAGGTCGGTGTTGTCGATCTGCTTCCCTTTGTAGCAGGGAAGCGGATGATGGGTTGTCGGCGTGGCTGAAGATGATGCGGGCATGGTCGGAGCTAGATGTACCGTGGTCGAAGTTAGATCCACCATGGTCGGAGCCGTATCCACTGTGATTGGAGCCGTATCCACCGTGGTCAGAGCCGTATCCACCATGGTCGGAGCCGTATCCACCGTGGTCAGAGCCGTAGCCGATGCAGGTGAAGCAGCGGTCGACACAGATTGAATCCGCACCTCCTCCGTGGTCGTGGCGATGAAGTCGTCGGAGCTAGTGGTCCAGGTGATCTGACCGACGGTGAACATGAGGCTGTTTGATGTAGCCATGGAGCCGAGGATGATGACCATCTTGTTCGCTTGGAGAGCAGTATGCACACCCCCTACCTGGCGCGCCACTATCGACGAAATATGGTCGACAGTCTACCTAGGGGTATGCCCAAGGTAGTAGATTATTGGCAGATAGATGTGCAAGCCACAAACGGTGACGCAAGACAGACACAAGGTTTTATCCAGGTTTGGCCGCCAAGAAGGCATAATACCTACGTCCTGCGTCTGATTGTATTGTTGTATGTCAATGAGAGATCTTTTTTAGAGGGGTCCCCTACATGCCTTATATAGTCCGGGGGGGCAGGGTTACAGATCTGGAAACTAATCCTAGCCAGTTACAATTGCCATAGGTGGCCGGATAAGGATTCCTACTCTAACCGACCAAGATCTTGCTTGATCGCCAAATCCGTCTTGACTCCTTGCGTGGGACTCCGAACAGGTTGGCCGGGCCACGCGTCGTCTTTTGGTGGATCGGACCCTCTAATCCGGGCCGGCCCAAGCCTAGCCATAAGGGTATAGGGGTTAATACCCCCACACCCTTGATCCGCGCAAGGATCAAGTGCTCTCTATGGGTTGATTCTTTGACACTCCGTCGTGGTGAATCACCCACAACCGCTCACAACTTGAGTTGGGTCATCCACAAGCTCCGCCGGATGATCACCAAACTTCCAATCACCACCAAGCCGTCTAGGTGATGGCGATCACCAAGAGTAACAAGCATGAACTCTCACTTGACCACGACAAGCCTAATGAGAAGGGTGGATGCACACTTTGCTACTCTTGCTTTTACTAATGAGGGCTCTCTTTGGGATTCTCAAATCTCAATCACCTCACTAGGACCTTGCTCTTCTTGGCACTCTCAAAGGTGTTTCTCAGCTGTTGGAATGAGTAAAAGTACCCCCACACATGAATGGAGGAAGTATTTAAAACCATGGCTAAAAAACAAACCGTTATGTGCCTCTATGGGGTGATCGGACGCTCCGGTCATGTTGATCGGATGCTCCGGTCAGTTTTCCCCGAACTCTAGTGTTAAAGTTGTGACCGGACATGTCTGGTCGTGATTTTCCCTCTCTGGAACCTTACTAGAGTTGATCGGACGCTGGGACTCAGCGTCTAGTCACTTCACCTCTCAGCGTTCGGTCGTACCAGATGATTTCACCTTGACCAAATGAACTGACCAGACTCTGCGCCAACGTCCGGTCACCCCGGAGCCAGCGTCCAGTCAGTATTTGACCCTCCATTCACTTCCAACTCTCGATCATATGTGAATGAAGTTTGCTCCAATGGATCTAAGGGCTTCTTAGGAGCTACCTAGTGCTAGGTTTAGCAAGTGTGCACCACACCTAACTCACTAGACTCACCTAGGTCAAGCTACCCGTCCATACCCCCCCTTAATAGTATGGCCAAAGGAAAAACAAAGTCAAACTACTCTAAGTGTGTCTTCAACTCCAATTGACACTTAGAACTAGTCCATCCTTAACTTTGTCGTCCATCCTTTGAAAACCAAAATGATTTCCATCGTAGAGGCATGACCACCATGATAGCCCAATCGATCTCCATTACCATGACCTAACTTAATTGCCTCTACAAAACACACGTTAGTCATAGTAATCACGTATTGTCACTAATCATCGAAACACAACTAGGGGCCTAGATGCTTTCAATCTCCCCCTTTTTGGTGATTGATGACAATACCACCTCGAGTATGTGAAAGAGTTGAGGTTTTTAACATGCTTGGTTCATACAAGCTTTTGACAATAAGAACAAAGGAGTTAGGCAAGCTTATATGTCCTAAGCCAACATGATGTACTCAAAAGATATGAAATAAGCATGAGGACAAGTAATAAAGCTCATTTGCCTCGAAGTAGAACATGGAAGCAAAGCAAATGAGCATAACACTAGTTATATGACATATAAAAGATTCAAAGTAGAGAGCACACATGTCAAATATCACGATCATGTAGATATCACTATCACATAAATATAGTTTGATGCATGAAAGTAAACACACACAAATGCATAATAGTGCATCACACATAAAAACCAAATATAATAGATAAACTAAGCTCCCCCTAGATAAGTAGTCGCTCCCCCTAAGTCTAACATACTTGATCCCTCTCCCCCTTTGGCATCAAACACCAAAACCTAAGGGTCGGTCGGCGGGGCTACAGCGGACGAGTCAGGCGCTGAGGTATGAGGAGCAAGCTAGAACTGTATGCCATCATCATCTGACCCTGAGCTCTGAGCTGTCTGACCCTGTGTAGGTGGAAGTGATGCTGAAGCAGTTTGGGTTGGATCAGGGACTGGAGCGGCCATAGACTGTGCAGGAATCACTGAGGCAGGTGGCTCTGATGATGCAACAGAAGAAGGGAGCATCTTTATAGTCCCGGTAATAGGTGCAACTGTAGAAGGACCTGGGACATGTAAATATGGCAAAGTAGGCTGCCCTGTCAACTCACTGAAAGTCGCTCCAAGGCTCCTAGAGACTAAGGTATCTGACACTAGCAGCAAGGAAGTCTGAGCCGGTGTGAAGCCCATCTAAAGAGGTGTGAACTGCGGGGCTAGCACTAGCGAGGCAAACCATTGGGACACCTACTTTGTAGGTGAAGCAAACTATGCTGGTGGTTGTCCCTAACTCTAAAGCCCACTAGGCTATAATGCTGGAGTCATAGAAGTGGTGGTAGACTGGCCAATTTGGGGTGAAGGCTGTGGCGATGGAGCCCCAATAGTTGTCACAACATGCTGCATAAACCCAAGAAGCTGCTGCTGCTGATGCATGGTCTGCTACTACTGCTGTATAGCCTACTGCTGCTGCTGGATCGCCTGCTGCTATCGCTGGAACTCATCTTGCCAAGTCTAGAACCATGCGAAAGTAGCGGCGGTCTCCTGTGCCTAGCGAGCCTAATCCTGCCTCATCCACTCAAGGATGGCAAGTAGAGCGGGGTCTATCTACGGTGCAGGTGGAGCTGAACTAGAGCTATCAGCCTCATGGTCATGTTGTTGTGGAGGCATCTGAGGGATATCCCGGTAGTCCTCATTTGAGCTATCACTGGGGTCACTCTCGACTATCCCCTCCTACTGAGCATCAAGCCGCTCCTCCTCTATAGCTGCTATTCCCCTAATGGTCTCATCCTGCTGAGCTGTAGTCTTTGACACCTTTGGACATCAGCTCGGCTGGCTGGGTGTCCTCACTGCACTATGTTGGATCATCTGAGTCATGTTGTATGCAGGGAACTCTATAGCAGCACCACTATACTCTGCCAGCATCTCAGGTGGCCTCACAGTAACTGCCATGTGGATCAAGAATGTAATCCAATGAGCATATGGCAGCTACCTGTGACCCCTGAACCCCTCTACAATAGTATCCTCCATCTCTGAAAGAAGGAGATCCCAAATGTCAAACACAGTCTGCTGCATCAGAGACTTCAGTAGCCATAGCTGTATGCGAGTCAAGCCCTTGTGATACCCCATCCTTGGAAGTAGTGTCCTCCTCATAATAGCATCCAACACTCTAGCTGTAGGAGTGAGATCACTGGGTGTCCTGCTCGACCCCTTGCCGAATGGCTCTGTAAAGCAATGGCGGACTAGATCTATAGGGGGCATAAGACCGCCGTGAGGGCGTCTGGGAGGCATTATCTATCCATAACAAACCTCATGTAGCCGGATGGGCTGCTCTTGAAGTCTAAGTATCTCTCTGACCCTAGTGCTCATCAGCCTATAATCTCTGCATCTGAAAGCAAAGTGAATGAATCTATGCTGCAGGTCAATCCAAAGTGTAGCATAAAACTAACGGACCCAAGATGGAACATATAAGCATGTCCGTCCAAGTAAATCTGTTAGCCCAAGTAGGTAAGATAGGTAAGGGCGAATATGCTCTCCAGCTGCTGCTACAATGGTCTCAATGCTGCACACCCTCTAAGATCTAAATACTGCCCCATTGTTAAGATATGTATTATAAAAATCTTCCTACAGAGGTGTGTAGAAGCCTTCTGAAGCTCGATCATCCCTCCTCGGCGGGAACCACTACTCAAAGTCCACAAATCTAAGCTGCGGAACCTGCTTGGCCGTGGCAGCCCTCAAATCTAAGTGAGTCACTGGAGGTGGACCCTGTGGTCTAGGCAGTGGACGTGAACCCCTCTGCTATGCCTCTGACCTCGGTGTGACTAGAGCACGGGTACGACTAGAGTGGTGAAGCTGTGGCTGAGGTGCCTGCTCTGTCTCCTCAGCTTGCTCTCCCTCCTGAGTCTGCTCTGCTGGTTGTGGCTGCTACTGAGGCTCCCCCTAAGACTAACTCTCATCAATAGCAATACGCTGTCCTCCAACCATGAGAGTCCCAGCTAGACCACCATGATGGTGCTCAACCTACTCAAGTGTGTAACACCTCGGGTGTTTAAATACTAAAATCTGCCATGTCATCATAAGCATTGCAAAGCATTTGGTCTTTAGTGAAAATTTTGATATGCATACACTGAAACAAGTTTACCTTTATGTGGTATGTGTTGAATTGTATTGTTTGAATCAAGTTCAAAATTTGGTTTGGATTTGAATTTTCAAGAAAACCCTGATTTTCAGTATTTAAATTCTACCCTAAAAACTCATTTCAAAATCTAAGCACATTTTGGGGTTGAGCCTTAAAGCAAAAGTGTAGAGCTTGGCAAGTTATACAAAGTTTGTTTTTGGAGTTTTCAAAGTTGTTATGAAAAATTTGAAGTAATTTGAAAAGGCGAAATTCGTTAAATGTCCCCTATTTGAATTCAAAAGTTCATTTCAAAATGTAGACAAAATTAGGGGATGGTTATAAAAGCAAAGTTGTAGAACTTTGGATTTTGAGCAACTTTTATTTTTGGAGATTTTTGAGTTGTTATACAAATTTGGGAGTAATTTGGAAATTTAGATGAATGGCAATTCTATAAATATGGTGAACAGTGTCACGACCACCGCCCCACCGCCGACGACCTTCTGCTTGGTTCCAGACGTGTCTGTGGCCACCCTTGGCTCTGCACTGGCGTGGAGGGGGCCACTGCGTGTCGCCTCCTTGCTCTCTTGGCCGCTCTATAAAGCTCAGACGCCATCGCCGACCTTCCTTTCACTGCTCTGCTTTTCCTGTCGCCCTTGCTCATCTCCGGTGAGCTCACACCGTCGCGGTAGTGCCTCCACCATCGTAGCAAAGCACCCAATAGCTTCGCCTACTCCTTGCGTGCCTAGCCATCCAACTGTGGTCGCCTGATTTCGCCAGGAATCCGCGGTGCGAACCCTTCTTCCTCGCGGCCGGTAACCTCTCCGTCGTGGCTGCGCCGTCGTGGCCAGTGCTCTCCGGTGAGCCGTTGCCCTTGCTTTGTGTATCTACAGCTCTGTCTTGATGCCGTGGTGCTCTATGACCAGTTGATTGCTCATTTTGTCCATCACAGTCGCCTAAGCACCACCATCGCCGAAGTTTGCTCCGCCGTGGCCGCTGTCAACATTGACCCGCGTCACCGTTGCTTCTCCAGTCTCACTCTTTGCTCCAACGTGTTCGTGGTGAGCTGCTGAACATTCCTGTGCCTTTTGTTTACACTCTACCGGCCTTGTTTCGCCAGTGTGGTGTCGCCGAGCCGCCGCGTCCGCCATGGCTGACGTCAAGCTCGTAACTCGCTATAATTGCTCAAGCTAGTGCCTTCATGCGATGCGGGGTGGTGTGGGGAGTGTTTTGGTACTTTGGCCGTCG
The DNA here is from genome assembly GCF_019320115.1 of Miscanthus floridulus. NCBI lineage: Eukaryota > Viridiplantae > Streptophyta > Magnoliopsida > Poales > Poaceae > Miscanthus > Miscanthus floridulus. Next base: position 97,211,086 of record NC_089581.1, read on the forward strand.
CCGTTGGACTCACCGTCGGTGAGTTTTCGTCAGTCAGCGTCGTCACCGTCGCGGTCAAAGCTAGGTGTAGTTGAAAAATGAATTTTCTGTTTTTCAGATTTGAATGAATAGTGATAGCTTTTGTTATTTTTGTGTACATTTATTTAGAGCTCCAAAAATTATGAAATTTTTGTGTGACCTCTCTGTGATGTATATTATTTAATAAAAATATGAAATGTTGTTTTCCAGCACTTTTTGAATATGATAAAAATTGCTCAATTAATTAATAAATGTGTATCCATGATTTTTCTAGGCTTAATTAATTATCCAAAAATTATGAAAATTGTTTTGCCACTTAGTTATCATGTGATGAACATTTATAAAAATTTTGAGCTCAATTCAAATAAGTTGATTTATTTCATAATTTTGAATTAAATAATTAATTCATAAAAGCAAATAGTAACTTTTAATGATTTAGGTTTTGTTTGAAATTTTGGATTGAGTGATGACCTTGGGTCATTAGTTGATAATGATCCTTGGCAATTGATGTATGTGTTATGAAAAAGATTTAGTTAGTTTGACTTGCAACTGTACTATGAAGGAAAGTTGTATTCGAATTTTTAATTTTGCATTCATCATCAAGCATCATGTTTCGTATTCCGCATCATGTTAAACATGGCATTGTTACTATGTGTAGTGAACGAAGGTGAACACGTAGTAGTTAATCAAGTTGCGGAGGAGGTTAATCCGTCTACTAAGGTCAGATCGGATACTTGTGGAACGTCGCAGGAATCTAACTTTTCTGTCAATGAAGGCAAGCCCCGGATGCATTTAACCCTACCTTGTGTTTTACAAATATTATCGCTTTTACTTTTCTATACTGCATTAAGTTATTATGAGTCAAGTGGAAACCTAATTGGTGCATTACCAACCTTGTTTTTCCATATCTACCTTGATTACCTGTTTTATTCGTAAATGTCTAGTTATGCTTAGTCATGCTTAGTCGGGTGATTACCTGTCACCTGATAATTTTAAATGGATCTTTGGTTACTTATGTTATCATGAGATATGAGCATGGAAGTAATAAATCTAGACCGGGTGGACTCGGTGTGTGAGAGCCACAAGACATGGAGGTCTTGTGAGCGGCTTCTTTCCACTTGTGTCGATTAAGGTCCGTCCGTTGTTGAATTGCATGAGATGAGACTTTGTAGTACTAACCACATACTCTAGTAAGCCTTAACTTGGCGATTCTATTACAAGAATGGCTACTCACGCACTAGGAGTGGAGAGATGGCGGGAATAGCATGTACCCACGTGGCATTGGGCTAGATTGGTGGAGTACTGTATTCTCAGGTGGCGTGGACCCGTTCTTGTTTTAGGAGACCTAAGAGTAGGTTGATATATGTAAGTTGGGGACCTACATATGTCATGTGGTCTGGAATCCCCAGCTGGGTTAATAATCGGTTCGAATCATCGTTGCTCCTCGGTTATGGAGACTCAACTCACTGTTCATCATCGTAGTTTAATAACTGAAACTTGAGCTGGATTTAAGAAAGAGTTTGATATGAAGTTCATGATCTCTAGGTGCGGGCTTGTGCTTAAATAAGTAAACCCGATGTAATGTATTTGCAGTGAGCTCTTTTATATCTCAATAAAAGCTTGTGAGTAAAGTTTGGTTTGTTATGAACAGATGCCTCATACTCGTGCTTTGGATATTCCTGGTTCTTCACATGAAGAGGGTGGTGTTCCTGATCCACCACCAGTTTCGCCAACTTTAGCTGATGCCATAGCAGCACTGGTCCATGTGACCATAGAAAATGCTCGATTGCTTCGAGAGATAGCTCAGAGTAATCAAAATATGGTGCATAATCAGAATATGGTGCAAGGAAATCATGGCTACAATCATAACAGGTAGGAGTCTACGTATGTTGATTTTACAGATACAAGACCCCAGTGTTCACTAAGGCAGGTGAACCACTAGAGGCTGATGATTGGCTTCAGACCATGGAGCAGAAATTTGATCTTATTCCATGCACAGAGATGCAGAAACCTGTGTTTGCTGCCCAACAACTTAGAGGTGCAGCAGGTGCCTGGTGGGCAAATCTAGTGGCTATGCAACCAGCTGGCATTCCAATAACTTGGGCTAAGTTCCGTACTGCCTTCAGAGCTCATTATATTCTAGAAGGGGTGATGGCCATGAAGCTAGATGAGTTCCTTGCTTTGAAGCAAGGGGATCAAACGATTATGCAATATGTGGGTAGATTCAACCAACTGTCATAGTATGCATTTGAACATGTCAATACAGATGCCAAGAAAAAGAAATGGTTCATGAGAGGACTGAATACCAAATTACAAACAATGATGACTGCATGTGCCAATGTTACTTATCATGAGGCAGTGAACATTGCAATTGCTTCTAAGAAAAAAGTATCGGCAGCATAAGGAGATCAAGAAAAAGAAGAGTGTGCCGTCTGGATCTTTTGGTGGAAATCAAAAGAGGCAAAAGATAATCTATCATCTAGTCAACCATTATCGTCCTCCTTATCGTTCGCCGCAGATTCAAGCCGAGCAACAGTCAAATGTCCGTCCTGCTATAACCTACCTGAATTCACAACAGACAAATGCTCCAACGTCCCAGGGTCACAATTATCCATGTTACAATTGTGGAAGGACCGGTCATTTCTCCAGGGAATGTCCGTATCCCAAGCAGTCTAATCAAAATTATCAGAAGGCCCCTGCCAATCAGCAATAGGGTCAAGCACAGAACAAGAACCATACTCAGAATGCTTAGAAGGGCAAAGATGAAAGGAAGATAGGACGGGTGTTCTATATTCAAGCTAGGGAAATTCTAGAAGGGGAGCCAGTGATGATGGGTATGTTTCCTATCACCGATCACCCTGCTGTTATGCTTTTTGATTCTGGTGCATCTCATTCATTCATCAATAGAACCTTTGTCGTAAAGCATGCAATTCCTATTGGGGAAACAAAGGAAAACTTCTTTATACAGTCGCCCGGGGGACATCTATGTACTAAGGAAATGGTATACCAAGTACCCATAAACCTGGGTGGGCATATTTTTCCCACTACCATGATTATTCTCAAGGATCAAGATATAGATGTGATCTTGGGAATGAATTGGATGTATCAGCATAAGGCTGTTATAGATGCTTTGCATAGGACATTAAGGGTGAGTTTGCCTGATAGTAGTTCTTAGCTTCTTATCCAACTTCCAACCTTAAGGAGATCAGTGGAAAGAGTTTGTGCAACTTTTGTCAAGGAGATTAGGGATATCCCAGTAGTTTGTGAATTTCCTGATGTGTTTCCTGAGGATTTACCCGGTCTACCACCAGATAGGGTTGTTCAGTTTAACATAGAGTTAAAGCCTAGAATAGCTCCGATCTCTCGGAGAGCTTATAGGATGCCTCCTAAGTAATTAGCTGAGTTGAAGACTCAGTTGCAAGAGTTGATTGAGAAAGGATTTATTCAACCTAGTTCATCACCTTGGGGATGCCCTGCAATTTTTGTGAAAAAGAAAGATGAGACCCTGAGGTTATGTGTTGACTATCGTTCGTTGAATGAAGTGACCATTAAGAATAAGTATCCCTTACCTCGGATAGACTTGCTTTTTGATCAACTGGCTAGAGCCAAAGTTTTCTCCAAGATTGATTTAAGGTCAGGCTATCACCAAATCAAGATTAAACCTGAAGATATTCCCAAAATGACATTTACCACAAGATATGGATTATATGAATACTTGGTAATGTCTTTTGGTTTGACAAATGCCCCAGCTCATTTCATGTATCTGATGAATCCAATGTTCATGCCTGAGCTAGACAAGTTTGTGGTGGTGTTTATTGATGACATCCTAGTTTATTCCAAGAACAAGAAGGAACACGCGGAACATCTCAGAATTGTCCTGACCCGCTTAAGAGAACATCAACTATATGCCAAATTCAGTAAGTGTGACTTCTGGCTTAAGGAAGTACAGTTTCTTGGGCATGTCTTATTAGCTGAAGGAGTTGTTGTTGATCCAAGCAAAGTTAAGGATGTGCTTGATTGGAAACCACCAACCACTGTTCATCAGGTTCAGAGTTTTCTAGGAATGGTGGGGTATTACCATCGTTTTATTCCAGATTTCTCTAGAGTATCCAAGTCCATTACTGGGTTGTTGAATAACCAAGCCAAGTTTGTCTAGTCATCTGAATGTGAAGAAGCTTTTCAGACTTTGAAGAGACTGTTAACCACTGCACCAGTATTAGCCCAACCTGATATCGAGAAGTCATTTGACGTTTATTGTGATGCTTCTAGTATTGGTATTAGATGTGTATTGATGCAAGAAGGCCGAGTCATTGCCTATGCTTCCAGACAACTTAAGCAACATGAAGAGCACTATCCCACTCATGATCTAGAGTTAGCAGCAGTTGTTCATGCTTTGAAGATTTGGTGGCATTACTTGCTTGGTAATACGTGCCATATTTATACAGACCACAAGAGTTTAAAGTATATCTTTACTCAATCGGATTTGAACATGCGACAAAGAAGATGGTTAGAATTAATTAAAGATTATGACTTGGAAGTGCATTACCATCCTGGTAAAGCAAATGTAGTTGCAGGTGCCCTCAGTCGAAAGAGCCATTGCAATTGTCTGACAGTAAGAATAATGGGTTTGACGTTATGCCAAGAGATGGAAAAGTTGAGTATAGAGGTAATCCAACAAGGTAGTTTGGCCAATATAACTATTGAAGCCACTATTCGAGATCAGATTATTGCTGCTCAGAAAAAAAACAAGGGTATAGCCCATATCAAAGAAAGAATCAATGATGGGAAAGCGGAGTGCTTCAAAGTAGATGATGAAGGTGTGTTATGGTTCAAGAATTGCTTAGTGGTACCAAAGGTTCCTGAGTTGCGACAATCAATTCTTGAAGAGGCACATGCTACTAGGTTATCTATTCATCCGGGAAGTAATAAGATGTACCATGACTTGAAACAAAGGTTTTGGTGGAGCAAAATGAAGATAGAAATTGCCCGGTATATAGCCAAGTGTGATACTTATTAAAAGGTGAAAGCTATACATTTGAGGTATGCTAGAGAGTTACAGCCATTACCTATTCTAGCTTGGAAGTGGGAGGATATTAGTATGGACTTTATTGTTGGTCTACCCAAGACATCAAAAGGTTTTGATTCAATATGGGTCATTATAGATCGACTAACTAAGTCAGCACATTTTCTTCCAGTCAAGAGTATATATCCTACTATCTAGTATGCCAAGATGTATCTAGCAAGAATCATGAGTCTACATGGAGTACCAAAGACCATAGTGTCAGATCAGGGTACACAGTTTGTCTCCAGCTTTTGGAAACACTTGCATACTTTGTTAGGTACCAAACTCTTGTATAGTACAACTTATCATCCCTAGACTGATGGTCAGACTAAAAGGGTCAATCAAGTACTTGAAGATATGTTAAGGTGTTGTGTCCTTAACTATTTCAAGAAGTGGGATGAATGTTTGCCTTTGGCTGAGTTCTCATACAACAATAGTTATCAAGAGAGCATTAGAATGGCTCCATTTGAAGCACTCTATGGTCGTAGATGCAGAACATCACTGAGTTGGTCTGAGCCCAGAGAAAGAAGGTTCTTTGGAGTTGACCTTGTGAAAGAAATAGAAGACAAGATTAGGCAAATACAAAGTAATTTGAAGATAGCTCAGTCCCGACAAAAGAGTTATGTAGATAAACGACGTAGACCATTGATGTTTAACAAGGGAGATTTTGTATATCTGAAGGTATCACCGATGAAGGGGTTACTCGTTTTGGTGTTAAAGGCAAGTTGGCACCTCGATATATTAGGCCATTTCAAATTTTAGAGAGGTATGGAAAAGTGGCATATCGCTTGAAGCTACCCGAACATCTTTCAGCTGTACATGATGTGTTCCATGTTTCTCAATTGAAGAAGTGTCTCCGAGTGCCTGAGCAGAATGTTGAGGTTGAAGGAGTGGAACTTGAACCTGATTTGACCTATTCCGAATATCCTATCCGGGTTTTGGATCAGAAAGATCATGTCACACGAAGAAGGACAATCAAGTTTTACAAGATACAATGGAATCAACATTCTAAAGAAGAAGCTACTTGGGAATCCAAAGGTTACTTGCTAGAAAAATTTCCAGAGTTTCTTGCGTCAATATAGAGTAATGTTAGTTAAGCTTGGTTGTTACAAATCATGTTTGTAAAGGAACCTCAGCTGTTATATGGACAAGTTTTGGATGTTTTTGGACTGACATGTTTCCTTTTCCATTACTTATCCTATGGCTTTGAATCTTGGGACGAGATTTCTTTTAGGGGGAAGGATTGTAACACCTCGGGTGTTTAAATACTAAAACCTGCCATGTCATCATAAGCATTGCAAAGCATTTGGTCTTTAGTGAAAATTTTGATATGCATACACTAAAACAAGTTTACCTTTATGTGGTATGTGTTGAATTGTATTGTTTGAATCAAGTTCAAAATTTGGTTTGGATTTGAATTTTCAAGAAAACCCTGATTTTCAGTATTTAAATTCTACCCTGAAAACTCATTTCAAAATCTAAGCATATTTTGGGGTTGAGCCTTAAAGCAAAAGTGTAGAGCTTGGCAAGTTATACAAAGTTTGTTTTTGGAGTTTTCAAGTTGTTATGAAAAATTTGAAGTAATTTGAAAAGGCGAAATTCGTTAAATGTCCCCTATTTGAATTCAAAAGTTCATTTCAAAATATAGACCGAGTTATAAAAGCAAAGTTGTAGAACTTTGGATTTTGAGCAACTTTTATTTTTGGAGATTTTTGAGTTGTTATACAAATTTGGGAGTAATTTGGAAATTTAGATGAATGGCAATTCTGTAAATATGGTGAACAATGCCACAAAAATTTTTGTGTGACCTCTCTGTAAAATTTATTTAGAGCTCCAAAAATTATGAAAATTTTTGTGTGACCTCTCTGTGATGTATATTATTTAAGAAAAATATGAAATGTTGTTTTTCAACAATTTTTGACTGTGATAAAAATTGCTTAATTAATTAATAAATGGGTTTCCATGATTTTTCTAGGCTTAATTAATTATCCAAAAATTATGAAAATTGTTTTGCCACTTCGTTATCATGTTATGAACATTTACAAAAATTTTGAGCTCAATTGGAATAAGTTGATTTATTTCATAATTTTGAATTAAATAATTAATTCATAAAAGTAAATAGTAACTTTTAATGATTTAGGTTTTGTTTGAAATTTTGGATTGAGTGATGACCTTGGGTCATTAGTTGATAATGATCCTTGGCAATTGATGTATGTGTTATGAAAAAGATTTAGTTAGTTTGACTTGCAACTGTACCGTGAAGGAAAGTTGTATTCGAATTGTTAATTTTGCATTCATCATCAAGCATCATGTTTCGTATTCCGCATCATGTTAAACATGGCATTGTTACTATGTGTAGTGAACGAAGGTGAACACATGGTAGTTAATCAAGTTGCAGAGGAGGTTAATCCGTCTGTTGAGGTCGGATCGGATACTTGTGGAACGTCGCAGGAATCTAACTTTTCCGTCAACGAAGGCAAGCCCCTGATGCATTTAACCCTACCTTGTGTTTTACATCGCTTTTGCTTTTCTATACTGCATTAAGTGATTAGGAGTCAAGTGGAAACCTAATTGGTGTATTACCAACCTTGTTTTTCCATATCTACCTTGATTACCTGTTTTATTCGTAAATGTCTAGTTATGCTTAGTCATGCTTAGTCGGGTGATTACCTGTCACCTGAGAATTTTAAATGGATCTTTGGTTACTTATGTTATCATGAGATATGAGCATGGAAGTAATAAATCTAGACCGGGTGGACTCGGTGTGTGAGAGCCACAAGACATGGAGGTCTTGTGAGCGGCTTCTTTCCACCTGTGTCGATTAAGGTCCGTCCGTTGTTGAATTGCATGAGATGAGACTTTGTAGTACTAACCACATACTCTAGTAAGCCTTAACTTGGCGATTCTATTACGAGAATGGCTACTCATGCACTGGGAGTGGAGAGATGGCGGGAATAGTGTGTACCCACGTGGCATTGGGCTGGATTGGTGGAGTACTGTATTCTCAGGTGGCGCGGACCCGTTCTTGTTTTAGGAGACCTAAGAGTAGGTTGATATATGTAAGTTGGGGACCTGCATATGTCATGTGGTCTAGAATCCCCAGCTGGGTTAATAATCGGTTCGAATCATCATTGCTCCTCGGTTATGTAGACTCAACTCACTGTTCATCATCGTAGTTTAATAACTGAAACTTGAGCTGGATTTAAGAAAGAGTTTGATATGAAGTTCATGATCTCATTACGGATCATGGCAGATTCATATATTGTTCTTATGAAGTTTAAATATTGAAATACTGAAATTTTGTAAAGAGCTTTTATGCAAAAGAACTTTGATTATTGCTAAAGCCAAACTTTGAATCCTTGAGCCTGCATTCCTGAGTCTTCTCAGTTTTTATTTTGGTTAAGTCTTGTTGAGTACTTTTGTACTCAGGGTTCGTTGACCCTTGTTGCAGGTGAGCCTCATGAGCAGGTCTATTTTAGACCTTGTTGCATGACTGTTGTTCAGGTCGATGATGATAAATGAATGTGTGATCCTTGGGCAGGATGCTTATTTTGTGTGTTATGTTTATGTTAATTATGCCACTCCACTACTACTATGGTTTGTAATAATTATCGAACTTAGTTTGTAAGGTTTGAAACAACTGGTTTGTAAACTATGTTATCGTAAGACTTCTGCTATTTTACTCTGAGGTATATATTTAAATAAATGTTGTAATACTGCAACGACTCTATAATGTGATCCTGCTCAGAAATCATGGATGATTCAGGGTTCCCCAAGGACACCCGACAGACTTCTTAAGTTACCAGGAACATATGCATAGTTGTCAAAGGTCATTGGACAGTGATAAGTGCATGTGGGTCCTATAATTTAGGAGGTTCTGCCACAAAGTGCAGCCCTCATAGATGGAGAAAGTTGATCTATAATAACAACACCACTCCATGCACCTCCTCTCTCTACGCGCTCTACGGCCTCTGCAACTATAGCTGCTCTCGCTGTATCTGCATCAAGGTACTTGCGCTTCCTTGTTGCTAGCTTCTTTATCGCCTTGCCTTTTGCATCTATAGGCTGGCGAGGCGGGGGCCTCGGATCCTCATCACCGGGACCTCCTCCGACACTCTTGACACGAGCCATCTGATGAAGCTGAAAAGAACAACTACACTGACAAGAATCAACTGCCAACTATCACTTCCAAGGCTTGGCCTCGATCCGTACTCATGAGCTTGGCCCCGAGTTAACTGTCAACTACCAAAGGGACCACAATGGCACCAACTCGCTACATGATAGAATAGATAGGATATACAAATAAATACAATATATCTTGAGATACGAAACCCTAAGAAAGAAAGCAATAGATACGAAATCGGAAATGAGGGCTTGCTACCTGACGATCCGACGAATCGTCGAGAAAAGGAACGAATCGGGGAACCACCGGGTCGGCACTGAAGCTAGGGTTAGGGTTGCGAAATTCGGCGAGGAATCAGCCGTGGAGAGGCGACATGGGCACTAGCGCGTGAAACAATATGGTAGGGGAGGCACTAGCGTGAGCTAGGGCACGGGCACAGCAGCGGCGCTGGTGCAGTGGCGTGGCTCTGGTGAAGGTAGGACTATAGCACTGGCAGGGTGCGGCAGTGTGGCTGTGCGGAGGTGGCGCGGAGTAGAAGCGCAGGCAGCGGGAGCAGGGCGGTGTAGCTGTGGTGGCGTGGAGCTAGGGTGCGGATAGGAGTGGTTGTGCGGCGGGCGCTTGGCACGAGCAGGCTGCGGCGATGCGGCATGGTGGCGTACGGCGGCGCACGAGCTCAAGATGAGGCAGCGATGTCGGCGTAGGCATGAGCGGATTGGGTTAGGTCGTGGCTCCGTCTTGATTATATGGTGGCCCCCATGACGTAACAGAAAAGGAAACAGGAAAGAGTCCAAAAACCGCACGTTCCATATTGACCGAACGCTCTAGTGGCAGCGACCGGACGCTGCCACCTGCGTCCAGTCGATTCTAGAGAGGTCCAAAACCCCTAGAATCGCGATCGGACGCGTCCAGTGAACCACGACCGGATGTAGCCAGAGTCTGATGCAAGCTATCTCCTTCATCTTCGATCGACCGGACATTAAACCACCATCTGACCGGACGCTGGGAAAGCACTATTTCAGCATCCGGTCACTCCTTCTCAGCAGTAGCTCACCTCCTATGAACTGACCGGACGCTGGACTTTAGAGTCCGGTGCAGCGTCTGATCACTCTTTTTCTAGCAAATCTTCAAAGTCCTCCGTGCTGTTTGTTCCCAATCAAGTCCCAACTCCAATAAGATCCAAATAAACACCAATTGGGACTGATGTGAGTGACCTCTCTCAAACCCTCAAAATTTTCAAAATATTTTGTCTTAGGCTATAATTCTTTTTAAGAAAATAGGCAATAAGAGGGCAATTGAATATAAACAACAAAGCAACATTCATGCATATGCAATGCAATACTTGAAAGTAACTCTAGTTGCTTGTCAAGTTTGATCCAAGGTTAAGCTTCTTCACTCGCTTTACTGGCGGTTATCTTAACCATGTTAGACAAGCCCTATATGCATTACCAAAGATTAAACATGTTGTATATTACAATGCAATACAAGGGACAACACCAGCTCATTTTTAGTGAAGTTACTAAAATCAAGAACATTGAGCTCATTATGCAATAGACAAAAAGTTGCCTCATCTAGCGGTTTAGTGAAGATATCCACCAATTGATCTCTGGTCCTTACACCTTCTAATTGAAATATCCATTCTTTGCAACATGATCTCTAAGAAAGTGATGACGGATATCTATGTACTTGGTGCTGAGAGTGTTGAACTAGATTATTGGCAAGTTTTACCGCACTTTCATTGTCAGCACAAAAGAGGTACTTTTTCTAGAACTACACCATAGTCTAGCAAAGTTTGTTTCATATAAAGTATTTGTGCACAACAAGCACCCGCGGCAATGTATTCCGCTTCGGTGGTGGACAAAGCCACACTATTTTGTTTCTTAGAGGACCAAGACACAAGTGATCTACCAAGCAAATGGCACCCTTCGGATGTGCTTTTTCTATCCACTTTGCAACTGGCATAATCCAAATCGGAATAGCCAACTAATTCAAATATAGCTCCTTTGGGACACCAAAGGCCAATGCTTGGTATGTGCTTAAGATACCTAAGGATTCTTTTAATGACAATTAAATGAGTTTCCTTAGGATTAGCTTGAAATCTAGCACACATACACACACTAAACATGATGTCGGGTCTAGATGCGGTTAAATATAACAAGCTACCAATCATAGAGTGGTAGAGAGTTTCATCAACTATGTTACCTCCCTCATCTAGGTCGAGATGTCCATTAGTTGGCACTGGTGTCTTGATTGGCTTATATTCATCTATTTTGAATCTTTTGAGAAGATCCTTAGTATACTTTTCTTGAGAGATGAAAATCCCTTCTCTCATTTGCTTGATTTGAAAACCAAGAAAGAATGTAAGCTCTCCAATCATTGACATCTTGAACTCCTTCGACATCAATTCACTAAACTCTTTGCAAGAATCTTTATTTGATGATCCAAAGATGATATCATCAACATACACTTGACAAATGAAGATATGTCCATCAAGTTTCTTAGTGAATAGTATGGTGTCGACCTTCCCAATGGTTGTTTAACTGCGCATGTCGGAAGTCCCGACATACGTCGAAAGTTCTGACTATCAGAAGTCCCGATGTTTGCCAGGAGTTTTGACATTAACTTGCACGCGCGGACTTCTAACCCTGTGAGAGCATCACTTTGGCAAGCTTGAGCACTTGATTTCTTTGTCAAGCCAGTTGATTTTGCATCTATTACTCTTGGGGCTTTGCCCCTAGCTGGCTAGGCATTGCCCAAGAGCTTTCATCTTGTGGAAGAGCCTTGGGAAGTTTGTATCACCCTTCGATTTCTTAGTCGAAAGCTCAAGTGACCTTTGTGGTCGCTTTGAGAAAGATAAGGAGGTGGAAGAGACTCTGACCTTGGTGGTCACCTCAACAACGAGGATGTAGGAGCTCCTTTGTGGGGTTGCCAAACTTCAGGATAAATCCTTGTGTCCCATGTGCTTGTTGTTGTGATTGCTAGAGATTACTTGTATTTGTTTGTCTGTTTCTCTCCCAAACTTCTATATTAGGGTTTGGACTCGATCTATGGTTTGGAGGCATTACAGCGTCAAGGGAGTGACTCAACATCTTCACCAAACCGCTAGGAAGTGAGGTTGTAAAATTATTTATCCACAAAGTTAAATTTGGCACTGCTTTTGTAGTTCACGTAGGCATCGGAACTGCTGACGTTTGCGTTGGAACTTCTGACAATGTCGGGAGTTTCGACCCAAACGCCAGTACTTCCGACATTGACTGACAGATTTGAACTTAGCATTTGCAGTAAATTTTTAGATATGCCTATTCACCCCCTCTAGGTATTGTTAGATCCTTTCAATTGGTATCAGAGCAAGGTCTTTTCTCTGTGCTTCACCGCGTGAGAAGAAACAATGTCGGAGTCTGATAAGATGCAAGCCATTGCTGTCGAAATGGCCAAGAAAATAGCTGAAGAGTTGATGAGTGCTCTAGCCAAGCTCTTTCAAGATGAAATGAAAAAGATGCAAGATGAGATGAGCAAGATGAAGGAAGAATTGAGCAAGAAGGTTGATGATGCAATAAGTGGCAAGAATGATATGAGTGACAAGAATGAAACAATCAAAGATGTTGCTAGTGATATTAGAGCCGGTGAGCATGCTCATGGAAAGGGAATATATTCAAACATAAGCTTTGACTATGGACAACTCATGAAAGGTTCAACACTACATACTACGTCCATCAACATTGGCAAGCCACCTCACTTTGATGGAACAAGATACACCGATTGGTCTCATTGCATCTCATTGCCGCAAGACTTTGGGAAGTTGTGGATGTTGATGTGATGATTCCTACCAATGAAGATAGAGAGATAACTCTAGAAGAATTGCACAACCTCCATCAAAATGCACAAGCCGTAGCATTGCTTGTGTCAAGCCTAGCTCCGGATGAGTTTAGAAAAGTGAATGGAATGGAAAGTGCAAAACAAATTTGGGACACTTTGAAAGTGTCATTTGAAGGAGATAAAAGTGTGAGAAAAGGCAACATTGAGTTGCTTCATGGTGAATTGGAAATATTTGTATTCTTGCAAAATGAAACAACACAATCCATGTTTGATAGGCTCATGGCATTGGTCAACCGCATAAGAGCTCTTGGAAGCACCGAATGGGATGACAACAAGGTTGCTAGAAAGATGTTGAGAACCTATAGAGCCAAGAACAACATGCTAGCATCCATGATCATGGAAAGGCCCGGTTATGATGAGATGACCCCTCAAGAAGTTCTTTCAAAACTCAAGCATCATGAGTGTCTAGATGAAGATGCAATCAATGCTCACAATCAAAATCCTAATGCAATGGGATTCAACAAGAGTGCAGCCCTTAAAGCAACTCAACAACATGAAGGTCAAGGTTTAAGTCAAGAAAAGAAGAAGAAAGTGAAGGATGATTCCTCAAGTGGAGAAGAAGATTATGATGCAGAGGTTGCATTTGTGATTAGAAATCTTAGAAAGTTTATGAAGAAGAAAAGCAACCGCAAGACCTATGGTGATGGAAAGAGAAGGTTCAAAAAGAGATTTTGCTATGGATGTGGTCAAACTGGTCACTTCATAGCCGATTGTCCTAATGAGAAAAAGAAGCACAAGCATGACAAGGATGAAGACAAGAAGAACAAAAGAAAGAAGAGAGGTAAAGCTCATCTTGGGGAAGAATGGGAGTCAAGTAATAGTGACTCAAGTGATGATGAGAAGAAGAAGAAGGGAGTCGCAAACATCACCATCCACCACTCTTCTTCACCGACCCTAATCTTCCCCGACTCAACTTTACCACCAAAACTCTTCTCCAACCTATCTTCACCATCAAGGCTCTTCTCCAACCTCATCGACAATGACTACTATACCCCAACTTGTCTCATGGCAAAAGGGGAGAAGGTACATACTACACCCATTTCCTCTAGTGATGAGAATGATAGTTGTGATGAGAACATAGAAGAAATTGAAGCAACTATGATAAAGAAATTTGGTAAAAAGGCCTTCTCTAAAATAAAAATGCTAATGAAGAAATAAGAGAAGAGGGATAGATGCTTAGAGATGCAAGGAGATATAATCACTCAAGAGAGAGAAAAATCTTACACTTGAAGCATCTATCGCCGAGGAAAAGATAAAGGTTGAGAAGTTAACCGTAGAATTGTCTTTAGCCAATAACTCAATTGGAAAATTGACTAAGGAACATTCCTTAGTTAATGATCAAGTAGCTAGCCTCAAGAATGAGAAGAGTATAGCTCAAGAAAGCCTCACAAGCTTGGAAGAAAAATATCAAAATCTTGAGCTAAACTATAGTACTCTTTGGGCTAGCACTTCAACTTCTCCTAAGGCAACCGAAGACTCTAATGTCTCCACTAGTAATGGTTGTAAAAGATGCTATAAAATTGATGTGAATGCATATACAACTAACCTTGTTGAGTTAGAGAAGAAAGACAAGGAGATTCATAGGTTGAAGATGATATTAAAGAATGGGTGCAAGTGTCAAGAGCAATCCAACAAGACTATATACAGTCATCAAGGCACCCATCAATCAAGGAAGGCATTGGCTACAATAGGTATGATGGAAAGGCCAATGGAAGGAACATGATCAATGGTGTGCCTTGTGTGAAGTTCAACAAGGGCGTTGCTCTTGATGAGCTAATATGCAAGGCCAACAACAAGGTCTACATTCCAAAGATCCAACCTACAAGTAACAAGACAATCAAGATGAAGCAATCCCATTGCCCCAAGCCACAAGCACCACTTTCATGGTGCTATGCTAGTGACTATATGTGTTGTTGGGGCAAGGATGGCAAGGTTGTGGTTAAGTATGTTGGTGCCTAAAAGAGAAAGAAAATTATGAGGAGTGTTTGGGTGCCCAAGTTTTATGTGACTAACCCCCTAGGACCCAAATCTTTTTGGGTACCTAAAACAAAAGCTTAATTTGTCCTTGTAGGAATATTCCTCTGGTGGAACAAGTTGGGTGTTGGATAGTGGATGCACCAATCATATGACTGGAGACAAGGACATGTTCACATCATTCCAACTAAATCATGATCATAGTGGAAATATTGTGTTTGGTGACAATGGAAAAGGAGAAGTCCTCGGTTTGGGTAAAATTGCTATATCAAATGATAATTCCATTTCTAATGTTTTACTTGTGAATTCATTGAGATACAATTTGTTGTCCATTTCACAACTTTGTGAGATGGGTTACAATTTTCTCTTTACGGATAAGGGTGTGGAAGTCTATAGAAGGGAGGATTCCTCAATTGCATTTATGGGTCATTTAAAAGGGAAACTCTATCTAGTTGATTTCACATCAAATAGAGTAAATCCCGAGACTTGCCTAATGGCAAAATCTAGCATGGGTTGGTTATGGCATCATCGACTTGCCCATGTTGGGATGAGGAACTTGGCCAAACTTCAAAAGGGCGAACATATCCTTGGACTAACAAATGTTTCTTTTGAGAAAGATAGGATTTGTAGCGCATGCCAAGTGGGAAAACAAGTTGGAGCTAAACATCCCGTCAAGAATGTTGTGACAACCAAAAGGCCATTGGAGTTGCTTCACATGGACATATTTGGACCCGTCGCTTACATAAGCATTGGTGGTAACAAATATGGTTTTGTAATTGTTGATGATTAGTCTCGTTTCACTTGGGTATTCTTTTGCATGAAAAGAGTGAAGTCCAAGGTATCTTCAAGAAGTTTGCAAGAAGAGCCCAAAATGAGTTTGATGTCAA
The DNA here is from genome assembly GCF_019320115.1 of Miscanthus floridulus. Lineage (NCBI taxonomy): Eukaryota > Viridiplantae > Streptophyta > Magnoliopsida > Poales > Poaceae > Miscanthus > Miscanthus floridulus. Next base: position 97,227,023 of record NC_089581.1, read on the forward strand.
AATCAAGAGAGTTAGAAGTGACAATGGGACGGAGTTCAAGAACACCAACATTGAAGAGTTTCTTGATGAAGAAGGAATTAAGCATGAGTTTTTGGTTCCATACACTCCACAACAAAATGGTGTTGTGGAGAGGAAGAACCGAACGCTCATAGAAGCCACAAGAGCAATGTTGGATGAATACAAGACTCCAACCAACTATTGGGCGGAAGCGGTCAACACGGCATGCCATGCTATCAACCGCTTATATCTTCACAAGAAAAGAGAAAAGACTGCCTACAAACTTCTAACTGGTAAAAAGCCTAAGGTGCACTACTTTAGAGTTTTTGGATCCAAGTGTTTCATACTTAACAAGAAATCCAAAAGCTCTAAGTTTGCATCAAAGGTTGATGAAGGTTTCATGCTTGGTTATGGTACTAACGAACATGGATATCGTATTTTCAATAAAACCACCGGTTTGATTGAAATCGTGGTAGACGTAACTTTTGATGAAATCGACGGCTCTCAAAAAGAGCAAGTCAATGTTGAGAATGTAGGTAATGAAGAAGCTCCACATGAAGCAATCAAGAAGCTTGCTATTGGTGAAGTAAAGCCCATTGAAGACAAAGATGAAGACCATGTTGTGCATGATGATCTTGATCCAACTATTCATCATGTTCCATCAAATAAACATGGTGAAGCTTCCGCAACAAGAAATAATCAAGATGGGAGATCAAATGAAGCACAAGGTCATTCTCATAAAGATGGTGTCAACAATGAGCAAGTTCACCCTCAACTCAACAATGAAGAAAGAAGTGAAGTCAACCCTCCACAAGCTCATGATTGTGATCTTCCAATCGATCATGACCGTGATGATGATGACGATGGCCCTATCCAAAGATCAACTCAAGTGCCACATCCTAGAGTGCATCAATCCATTCAACGGGATCATCTTGTTGATAACATATTGGGGAGCATTCGATGAGGGGTAACTACACGTTCCCGTTTAGCAAGTTTTTGTGAATATTACTCGATTGTTTCTCCTTTGGAACCTCGTAGGGTGGAAGAGGCACTTGATGATCTGGATTGGATGATAGCTATGCAAGAGGAGTTGAATAACTTCACTCAGAATGAAGTCTGGTCCTTGGTGGAAAGGCCCAAGCAAAATGTGATTGGAACCAAGTGGGTCTTCCTCAACAAGTAAGATGAGCATGGCGTGGTAACAAGGAACAAGACAAGGTTGGTGGCTCAAGGATTCACTTAAATTGAAGGATTGGATTTTGGGGAGACCTATGCACCAGTGGCTAGGCTAGAATCAATTCATATTCTACTTGCCTATGCCGCTCATCATGACTTCAAGTTATATCAAATGGACATGAAGAGTGCATTTCTCAATGGCCCCCTATCCGAGTTGGTGTTTGTAGAGCAACCACCAGGCTTTGAAGACCCCAAGTAACCAAACCATGTCTACAAGCTCGATAAGGCACTCTATAGGCTCAAACAAGCCCCTAGAGCTTGGTATCATTGTTTGAAGGATTTCCTACTCAAACAAGGTTTTGAGATAGGAAAGGCCGATGCTACTTTGTTTACTCGCAAAGTCAATAATGATATCTTTGTTTTGCCAAATATATGTCGATGACATAATATTTGGTAGTACTAATGTGGCTTTTTGTGAGGAATTTAGTAGGATTATGACAAATAGGTTTGAGATGTCTATGATGGGAGAGTTGAAGTTTTTCCTTAGATTTCAAATCAAGCAACTCAAGGATGGCACATTCATAAGTCAAACCAAGTACACCAACGACATGTTCAACAAGTTTAACTTGGATAAGGCCAAGCCCATCAAGACACCCATGCCAACCAATGGACATCTTGATCTGATCAAGGAGGAAAGGACGTTGATCAAAAGGTATATCGCTCCATGATTGATCACTTCTTTACCTTTGTGCATCTAGGCCCTATATTATGCTTAGTGTGTGCATGTGTGCAAGATTTCAAGCTAATTTGAAAGAATGTCATTTGATGGATGTTAAAAGAATTTTTCGGTATTTAGTGCACACTTCTAATCTTGGCTTGTGGTATCCTAAGGGCTCCACTTTTGAGTTACTTGGCTATTCTGATTCGAACTATGCCAGTTGCAAAGTAACTCGAAAGAGAACTATCGGGACTTGCCAATTTATTGGTCGATCCTTGGTGTCTTGGAGCTCTAAGAAGCAAAATTCCATTGCTTTGTCCACCGCCGAAGCCGAGTATGTGGCGGTCGGCGCTTGTTGTGCCCAGCTACTTTGGATGAAGCAAACACTAAAGGACTTTGGATGTGAGTTAACCAAGATTCTACTTTTGTGTGACAACGAGAGTGCCATTAAGTTGGCAAACAACCCTATAAACCACTCTCGAACAAAGCACATAGACATCCAGCATCATTTTTTGAGAGACCACGAAGCCAAAGGAGATATCGCCATTCATCATGTGAGCACCAAAAAGCAATTAGCCGATATCTTCACAAAGCCCCTAGATGAGTCAAGATTTTGTGCTTTGAGGAGTGAATTAAATATCATTGATTCTCGTAACATGACTTGATCCCTTGCACACACATTTTGTTTGATCTAGTTAGGAGAAAAGAATTAAGAAAATATTGTGTGACACTTTCAAAATCTATTTTATAATTTTCATGAGTGACTATTGCTTTGTGTTGGTTGAATGAAATCTAGTCACTTGTGAAAATATTAGTGTCCATCATATTTTTGCTCCACATGGTAGAGTGAGTGCAGGTTGAGGTGTTTTTCTGTTTCCCTGCGTTGGAAGTGCCGACGTACGTCGGAAGTACCGACGGCCGAAAGTCTTGGCTCGCGTCGGAACTCCCGACGTAAGCCGAGACTTCCAACGTAGATCTAGATTTTTGACCACCGCGTCGTTTTGACCGTGCCGTACCATTTCACCATCTCATTTACTCGGCCCAGTCCCTTCTCCTATGGTTATTCTCACCCTTCCCTCCCTCCCATTGCCCTCAATCTCTCTCCACGCGCTATCATCGCCTCTGCTCGCACCACCGCATCACGCCCTGCCTGCCCTCTGCCCTATCGGGAGCTTTGGCCCCCATTCCTTCTCATTGCGCCATCAGAGGCCTTGCCGGTAGTCCCGACCTCCCCATCCCCATTCCACCGCTCGTGCCCTGTTATTTCCTCAGATCGTGGTGGACATTCAGTTTGTGTGGTGGAGATTCTGTTGGTGGAGGTGTTCGCGTTTGTTGATTTCTTCATGGCCTGTGGATTTAGTTCCTCTTCGTCTCCTTCCTTTCTCAATTCAAGGTACTACCGTGGTGTCCTAACCCTAACTCCAATGTACCTTGCATTTTGAATCTATTCCTTCTTCCTTTCTACTCCTCTATCTCCCTTGTATGAATGTATGTCGCCATTTGAAGCCCCATGAATGGGATGGTCACCTTGGGCGTCGGAGGTCCCGAAGACCGTTGGAGGTTCTGACTGTCGAAACTCCCGACGCCTCACCGGAACTCCCAACTATCGGAAGTCCTGACTATGGCTACAACTCCCGACCCTAGGGTGACCACTTCATTCCTATTTCTTCACTTCTCGATGTTCATTTGCATCTCCTTATATTATTTCTTAAGTTCCACTTCGTGTTCTTCGTAGTCATGGACGGTGGAAGTCCTTTGCGTCATCAGGAGAAGCATTCCAAGAAGAACTAGGACCGTGTCGCTGTCCCCAGACCATCTGGTCGCACCAAGGTGTCATATCAGTGTGGTGGTGCTGGTGGTTCCCATGTTGCCCATCGCCGTGTCGATCAAGGGTCATTGGCTGCCGCTCCTCCTCCTGCTCCTGCCCCTATTGGGGATGTGCCGATGGTTGATGAAGAAGAGGAAGCACTTGACTGTGTCGGATGCACCATTGTTGCTCCACTGACTTGCACCCCGACTCGCGGTCTGAGGTTTGTCTCTCAGCTTGTTCTGTTCATGGGTGTGTCGCTGATCATGCAGGAGCCTGCCATGGCTCTGAATCCTGCTAGTGGATGGACTCCTCTTCCTATGGACTATCGTCACCGAGTTAAGGACATCAGGTCCTAGAGGGGTAGGAACCTTTATGCTGAGGACAAGAAGGATCTATGACTTGAGTATCATTTTTGGCACCCCTTCTATTATGACTTTTATGATTGCATTCTATATCAGAAGTTTTTGAAGAAGAGGGAGCCACCGGTCCTTTAGATGAAGTGCATTGATGCATACTCTCTTGGCAAGTACAAGGAACCTGAGCTAGAGCAGATGGTTCAAGATATACAATCAATGGGGCTATCCTACCTGCTAGAGTTTAGAAAGCATTGGAATAATGAGATAATCTATCAGTTTTATGCTTCTTATCATCATGAGCGAGACCCTATCGGTGTTGTTGACATTATTCATTGGACCACTGAAGGCAAGCATTATAAGGTGGACTTCATCACTTTCTCTCGCCTTCTTGGTTTGAGTCACAGCGACCGCACTGCTACTAGGTTGACTGAGTATGAGGATCTTGCTTTGGAGGAGTACCAACATATGTATCTTAATGGACACATAGCTGATGGTCAGACAGTGTTTTTGAAGCCCTACTATTATGTTCTAAACAACATCTTGTGATAGATCTTGTATCCGAAGGTAGGTGACTCCACCTACCTTCGTGATGATTCACAGAAGGTGCTTCAGCAATTTGGCGATGAGTTTTAGAAATTTTCCATCAGCAGATACATTTGGAACAAGATACATGATGCTACTGAGGATCCAGTAAAGCATCTTCCCTATGCACCGTGCATTATGCATGTCATTGAGCAAGTATCCGGCATCCGATTTCCCTATGACACTCAGCAAAACCTCCTCAAGATATCCAACAAGACCTCCATCATTGTTGCTAGAGAACTAAGGGAGAAAGCTGATGCAGCCAAAGCTAAAGGGAATGGTGCTTTGAGTTCTCGCTCTCGCCGTGGTGCTTCAACAGCTACTGCTGCTCGCTCTTCTAGTGTCGAGCCCCTCTCTTTGTCCTCCTCTAGAAGGAAGCCCAACAAGTTCAAGTTCCTAATGACATACATGTTTGGACAGTGTTGTGCTAGTGCTCAACGTGAGCACGATATGCAAGAGCGGCTACATCGGTTGGAACAACACGCAGGGATTGTCTCTTCTCCTCCGCCACTGTTTGTGCCTTCCCGTGATCCGTTGGATCTATATGATGAGGCTTGTGTGGCCTACGAAGATGATGCGACTTCTTGACCTCATGGCAAGGGCAAGGCGATGGAAGAAGATGAGGATTACATCGAGGACGATGATGATGAAGACGACGACAGTGGTGACGACGGTGACCAAGATGAGGATGATGACTACGAGGATGAGTAGTTGTTTTTTTTCATGTGGCCTACCCCTTTTGTCACTTGTTGACAAAGGGGGAGTGTTAGGCTTTGATATCTTGTAATAAGTTAGTTGGTTATTTTGTTTGGAGACTTTTCAAACCCTTAGCATGTAAGCACTTTGTCGTGTGGTGGCCACTTTGTGATGGACAAATATCTATATATGTTTGTGATGAATGATTGTAGGACAAGTCATGATTATCTATCTAGCTTATTAACTTGTGCTTGTCTCTACTTGTGATGGTGCATGAATTTTGATGGCCGTGTGTTGCTTCAAATTTCTACTTTGAAATATTGGCCATCGTATTCTTGTTATTTGTTGTGTGAAATAACATGTCATATTGCAATTTCTTTTCACGGATATCTATTTGTTCACACACACTTGTTGCACCCCATGGATTATAAAATTTAGGGGGAGCTTTTGTCTTGAGGTATGCAAATCATGTATAGATGATTCTAATTGATATTCAAATTCATGCATACATCAAAGAGGAGCCTCTTCATAAATTTTGGGGTTCAAAAGCTTTAAATTCTTTCATTCTTATAAAAGCCTAAGTTGGTTGTCATCAATTACCAAAAAGGGAGAGATTAAAAGTGCATTTGCCCCCTATGTGGGTTTTGGTGTATTGATGACATCCAAATTAGGGACTAATGTGATCTTAATGAGACATGTCACAGCTATTAGTCCCATGAAAGAATCAAAGAGTTGATAAAGATGAAATGGTATCCCGCAATTCTTGAAGTTGAGAAGGCGGACGAACTCAAAATGCTCTCCAAAGGTTTTAATTTTGTTTTTGAGTTTAGGATCCACCGCACTATAAAGAGGGATGCAAATTTAGTTGGTCTGAGGAAGATAGAGTGCTCAAGCATAATAATAAAATCAGAAGAGAGACACTCTAGCACTCCACGAGAACGTAGATTATTTTTCTGTGACTGTCGGTGTCGGAAGTCCCGATGTAAGTCAGAACTCCTAATAGTCAGAAGTCATGACTCTTGTCAGAAGTTCTAACTCCTAGTCACTTAGCCTGCGCGGTGACTGTGGACGTCAAAAGTCCCGATGTGAGTCAGAACTTCTAATAGTTGGAAGTCCCAATCCAAGATGAGAGTCCCGACATCGGTGGTTCTGCTGGCCGGCTGTCTGCGCTCATCGGAACTCCCGACCCTAGCTAGAAGTCCTGGCATCAGCGGTGCTGGCTAGTTGTTTAACTACGCAATGTCCATCAAGCTTCTTGGTGAATAGTGTGGTGTCGACCTTCCCAATGGTTGTTTAACTGCACATGTCGAAAGTCCCGGCATACATCGGAAGTTTCGACTGTCGGAAGTTCTGACTTTCAGAAGTTCTGACTATCGGAAGTTCCTACTGTCGGAAGTCCTGACGTTTGCCGGGAGTTCCGAAATTAACTTGCACGCGCAGACTTCTAACCCTGTGAGAGCATCACTTTAGCAAGCTTGAGCACTTGATTTCTTCGTGAAGCTGATTGATTTTGCATCTATTACTCTTGGGGCTTTGCCCCTAGCCGGCTAGGCATTGCCCAAAAGCTTCCATCTTGTGGAAGAGCCTTGGGAAGTTTGTATCACCCTTCAATTTCTTAGTGGAAAGCTCAAGTGACCTTTGTGGTCGCTTTGAGAAAGACAAGGAGGTGGAAGAGACTCTGACCTTGGTGGTCACCTCAACAACGAGGACGTAGGAGCTCCTTTGTGGGGTTGCCGAACTTTAGGATAAATCCTTGTGTCCCGTGTGCTTGTTGTTGTGATTGCTAGAGATTACTTGTATTTGTTTGTCTGTTTCTCTCCCAAACTTCTATATTAGGGTTTGGACTCGATCTATGGTTTGGAAGCATTACAACGTCAAGGGAGTGACTCAACATCTTCACCAAACCGCTAGAAAGTGAGGTTGTAAAATTATTTATCCACAAAGTTAAATTTGGCACTGCTTTTGTAGTTCACATAGGTATCGGAACTGCTAATGTTTGTGTTGGAACTTCTGACAACGTTGGGAGTTCTGACCCAAACACCGGGACTTCCAATATTGACTGACAGATTTGAACTTAGCATTTGTAGTAAATGTTTAGATACGCCTATTCACCCCCCCCCTCTAGGCATTGTTAGATCCTTTCAATTGGTATCAGAGCAAGGTCTTCTCTTTGTGCTTCACCGCGTGAGAAGAAACAATGTCGAAGTCCGACAAGATGCAAGCCATTGCTGTCGAAATGGCCAAGAAAATAGCTGAAGAGTTGATGAGTGCTCTAGCCAAGCTCTTTCAAGATGAAATGAAAAAGATGCAATATGAGATGAGCAAGATGAAGGAAGAATTGAGCAAGAAGGTTGATGATGCAATAAGTGGCAAGAATGATATGAGTGACAAGAATGAAACAAACAAAGATGTCGCTAGTGATATTAGAGCCAGTGAGCATGCTCATGGAAAGGGAATATATTCAAACATAAGCTTTGACTATGGACAACTCATGAAAGGTTCAACACTACATACTACGTCCATCAACATTGGCAAGCCACCTCACTTTGATGGAACAAGATACACCGATTGGTCTTACAATATGAAGATGCATCTTATTGCCGCAAGACTTTGGGAAGTTGTGGATGTTGATGTGATGATTCCTACCAATGAAGATAGAGAGATAACTCTAGAAGAATTGCACAACCTCCATCAAAATGCACAAGCCGTAGCATTGCTTGTGTCAAGCCTAGCTCCGGATGAGTTTAGAAAAGTGAATGGAACGGAAAGTGCAAAACAAATTTAGGATACTTTAAAAGTGTCATTTGAAGGAGATAAAAGTGTGAGAAAAGGCAACATTGAGTTGCTTCATGGTGAATTGGCAAGATTTGTATTCTTGCAAAATGAAACAACACAATCCCTGTTTGATAGGCTCATGGCATTGGTCAACTGCATAAGAGCTCTTGGAAGCACCGAATGGGATGACAACAAGGTTGCTAGAAAAGATGTTGAGAACCTATAGAGCCAAGAACAACATGCTAGCGTCCATGATCATGGAAAGGCCCGGTTATGATGAGATGACCCCTCAAGAAGTTGTTTCAAAACTCAAGCATCATGAGTGTCTAGATGAAGATGCAATCAATGCTCACAATCAAAATCCTAATGCAATGGGATTCAACAAGAGTGCATCCATTAAAGCAACTCAACAACATGAAGGTCAAGGTTTAAGTCAAGAAAAGAAGAAGAAAGTGAAGGATGATTCCTCAAGTGGAGAAGAAGATTCTGATGTGGAGGTTGCATTTATGATTAGAAATCTTAGAAAGATTATGAAGAAGAAAAGCAACCGCAAGACCTATGGTGATGGAAAGAGAAGGTTCAAAAAGAGATTTTGCTATGGATGTGGTCAAACCGGTCACTTCATAGCCGATTGTCCTAATGAGAAAAAGAAGCACAAGCATGACAAGGATGAAGACAAGAAGAACAAAGGAAAGAAGAGAGGTGAAGCTCATCTTGGGGAAGAATGGGAGTCAAGTGATAGTGACTCAAGTGATGATGAGAAGAAGAAGAAGGGAGTCGCAAACATCGCCATCCACCACTCTTCTTCACCGACCATGATCTTCCCCGACTCAACTTCACCACCAAAACTCTTCTCCAACCTATCTTCACCATCAAGGCTCTTCTCCAACCTCATCGACAACGACTACTATACCCCAACTTGTCTCATGGCAAAATGGGAGAAGGTACATACTACACCCATTTCCTCTAGTGATGAGAATGATAGTTGTGATGAGAACATAGAAGAAATTGAAGCAACTATGATAAAGAAATTTGGTAAAAAGGCCTTCTCTAAAATAAAAACGCTAATGAAGAAATTAGAGAAGAGGGATAGATGCTTAGAGATGCAAGGAGATATAATCACTCAAGAGAGAGAAAAATCTTACACTCGAAGCATCTATCACCGAGGAAAAGATAAAGGTTGAGAAGTTAACCGTAGAATTGTCTTTAGCCAATAACTCAATTGGAAATTGACTAAGGAACATTCCTTAGTTAATGATCAAGTAGCTAGCCTCAAGAATGAGAAGAGTATAGCTCAAGAAAGCCTCACAAGCTTGGAAGAAAAATATCAAAATCTTGAGCTAAACTATAGTACTCTTTGGGCTCACACTTCAACTTCTCCTAAGGCAACCGAAGACTCTAATGTCTCTACTAGTGATGGTTGTAAAAGATGCTATAAAATTGATGTGAATGCATATACAACTAACCTTGTTGAGTTAGAGAAGAAAGACAAGGAGATTCATAGGTTGAAGATGATATTAAAGAATGGGTGCAAGTGTCAAGAGCAATCCAACAAGACTATATATAGTCATCAAGGCACCCATCAATCAAGGAAGGCATTGGCTACAATAGGTATGATGGAAAGGCCAATGGAAGGAACATGATCAATGGTGTGCCTTGTGTGCAGTTCAACAAGGGCGTTGCTCTTGATGAGCTAATATGCAAGGCCAACAACAAGGTCTACATTCCAAAGATCCAACCTACAAGTAACAAGACAATCAAGATGAAGCAATCCTATTGCCCCAAGCCACAAGCACCACTTTCATGGTGCTATGCTAGTGACTATATGTGTTGTTGGGGCAAGGATGGCAAGATTGTGGTTAAGTATGTTGGTGCCTAAAAGAGAAAGAAAATTATGAGTGTTTGGGTGCCCAAGTTTTATGTGACTAACCCCCTAGGACCCAAATCTTTTTGGGTACCTAAAACAAAAGCTAAATTTGTCCTTGTAGGAATATTCCTCCGGTGGAACAAGTTGGGTGTTGGATAGTGGATGCACCAATCATATGACCGGAGAGAAGGACATGTTCACATCATTCCAACTAAATCATGATCATAGTGGAAATATTGTGTTTGGTGACAATGGAAAAGGAGAAGTCCTTGGTTTGGGTAAAATTGCTATATCAAATGATAATTCCATTTCTAATGTTTTACTTGTGAATTCGTTGAGATACAATTTGTTGTCCGTTTCACAACTTTGTGAGATGGGTTACAATTTTCTCTTTATGGATAAGGGTGTGGAAGTCTATAGAAGGGAGGATTCCTCAATTGCATTTACGGGTCATTTAAAAGAGAAACTCTATCTAGTTGATTTCACATCAAATAGAGTAAATCCTGAGACTTGCCTAATGGCAAAATCTAGCATGGGTTGGTTATGGCATCGCCGACTTGCCCATGTTGGGATGAGGAAACTTGGCCAAACTTCAAAAGGGCGAACATATCCTTGGACTAACAAATGTTTCTTTTGAGAAAGATAGGATTTGTAGCGCATGCCAAGCGGGAAAACAAGTTGGAGCTAAACATCCCGTCAAGAATGTTGTGACAACCAAAAGGCCATTAGAGTTGCTTCACATGGACATATTTGGACCCGTCTCTTACATAAGCATTGGTGGTAACAAATATGGTTTTGTAATTGTTGATGATTATTCTCGTTTCACTTGGGTATTCTTTTTACGTGAAAAGAGTGAAGTCCAAGGTATCTTCAAGAAGTTTGCAAGAAGAGCCCAAAATGAGTTTGATGTCAAAATCAAGAGAGTTAGAAGTGACAACGGGACGGAGTTCAAGAACACCAACATTGAAGAGTTTCTTAATGAAGAAGGAATTAAGCATGAGTTTTTGGTTCCATACACTCCACAACAAAATGGTGTTGTGGAGAGGAAGAACCGAACGCTCATAGAAGCCACAAGAGCAATGTTGGATGAATATAAGACTCCAACCAACTATTGGCTGGAAGCGGTCAACACGGCATGACATGCTATCAACCGCTTATATCTTCACAAGAAAAGAGAAAAGACTGCCTATGAACTTCTAATCGGTAAAAAGCCTAAGGTGCACTACTTTAGAGTTTTTGGATCCAAGTGTTTCATACTTAACAAGAAATCCAAAAGCTCTAAGTTTGCACCAAAGGTTGATGAAGGTTTCATGCTTGGTTATGGTACTAACGAATATGGATATCGTATTTTCAATAAAACCACCGGTTTGATTGAAATCGCGGTAGACGTAACTTTTGATGAAATCGACGGCTCTCAAAAAGAGCAAGTCAATGTTGAGAATGTAGGTAATGAAGAAGCTCCACACGAAGCAATCAAGAAGCTTGCTATTGGTGAAGTAAAGCCCATTGAAGACAAAGATGAAGACCATGTTGTGCATGATGATCTTGATCCAACTATTCATCATGTTCCATCAAATGAACATGGTGAAGCTTCCACGACAAGAAATAATCAAGATGGGAGATCAAATGAAGCACAAGGTCATTCTCATAAAGATGGTGTCAATAATGAGCAAGTTCACCCTCAACTCAACAATGAAGAAAGAAGTGAAGTCAACCCTCCACAAGCTCATGATTGTGATCTTCCAATCGATCATGACCGTGATGATGATGATGATGGCCCTATCCAAAGATCAACTCAAGTGCCACATCCTAGAGTGCATCAATCCATTCAACGGGATCATCCCATTGATAACATATTAGGGAGCATTAGACGAGGGGTAACTACACATTCCCGTTTAGCAAGTTTTTGTGAATATTACTCGATTGTTTCTCCTTTGGAACCTCATAGGGTGGAAGAGGCACTTGATGATCCGGATTGGATGATAGCTATGCAAGAGGAGTTGAATAACTTCACTCATAATGAAGTCTAGTCCTTGGTGGAAAGGCCCAAGCAAAATGTGATTGGAACCAAGTGGGTCTTCCGCAATAAGCAAGATGAGCATGGCGTGGTAACAAGGAACAAGGACAAGGTTGGTGGCTCAAGGATTCACTTAAATTGAAGGCTTAGATTTTGGGGAGACCTATGCACCGGTGGCTAGGTTAGAATCAATTCATATTCTACTTGCCTATGCCGCTCATCATGACTTCAAGTTATATCAAATGGACATGAAGAGTGCATTTATCAATAGCCCCCTATCTGAGTTGGTGTTTGTAGGGCAACCACCGGGCTTTGAAGACCCCAAGTATCCAAACCACGTCTACAAGCTCGATAAGCCGCTCTATGGGCTCAAACAAGCCCCTAGAGCTTGGTATGATTGTTTGAAGGATTTCCTACTCAAACAAGGTTTTGAGATAGGAAAGGCCGATGCTACTTTGTTTACTCGCAAAGTCAATAATGATATCTTTATTTGCCAAATATATGTCGATGACATAATATTTGGTAGTACTAATGTGGCTTTTGTGAGGAATTTAGTAGGATTATGACAAATAGGTTTGAGATGTCCATGATGGGAGAGTTGAAGTTTTTCCTTGGATTTCAAATCAAGCAACTCAAGGATGGCACGTTCATAAGTCAAGCCAAGTACACCAACGACATGTTCAACAAGTTTAACTTGGACTAGGCCAAGCCCATCAAGACACCCATGCCAACCAATGGACATCTTGATCTAATCAAGGAGGAAAGGACGTCGATCAAAAGGTATATCGCTCCATGATTGGATCACTTCTTTACCTTTCTGCATCTAGGCCCTATATTATGCTTAGTGTGTGCATGTGTGCAAGATTTCAAGCTAATCTGAAAGAATGTCATTTGATGGCTGTTAAGAGAATTTTTTGGTATTTAGTGCACACTCCTAATCTTGGCTTGTGGTATCCTAAGGGCTCCACTTTTGAGTTACTTGGCTATTCCGATTCGAACTATGCTGGTTGCAAAGTAACTCAAAAGAGTACTACCGGGACTTGCCAATTTATTGGTCGATCCTTGGTGTCTTGGAACTCTAAGAAGCAAAATTCCGTTGCTTTGTCCACCGCCGAAGCTGAGTATGTGGCGGTCGGCGCTTGCTGTGCCCAGCTACTTTGGATGAAGCAAACACTAGAGGACTTTGGATGTGAGTTAACCAAGATTCTACTTTTGTGTGATAACGAGAGTGCCATTAAGTTGGCAAACAACCCTATAAACCACTCTCGAACAAAGCACATAGACATCCGGCATCATTTTTTGAGAGACCACGAAGCCAAAGGAGATATCGCCATTCATCATGTGAGCACCGAAAAGCAATTAGCCGATATCTTCACAAAGCCCCTAGATGAGTCAAGATTTTGTGCTTTGAGGAGTGAATTAAATATCATTGATTCTCGTAACATGACTTGATCCCTTGCACACACATTTTGTTTGATCTAGTTAGGAGAAAAGAATTAAGAAAACATTGTGTGACACTTTCAAAATCTATTTTATAATTTTCATGAGTGACTATTGCTTTGTGTTGGTTGAATGAAATCTAGTCACTTGTGAAAATATTAGTGTCCATCATATTTTTGCCCCACATGGTAGAGTGAGTGCAGGTTGAGGTGTTTTTCTGTTTCCCTGCGTTGGAAGTCCCGACGTACGCCGGAAGTACTGACGACCAAAAGTCTCAGCTCATGCCGGAACTCCCGACGTAAGCTGAGAGTTCCAACATAGATCTAGATTTTTGACCACCGCGTCGTCCGTTTTGACCGCGCCGTACCATTTCACCATCTCATTTACTCGGCCCGGTCCCTTCTCCTGCGGTTATTCTCACCCTTCCCTCCCTCCCGTCGCCCTCAATCTCTCTCCACGTGCTGTCATCTCCTCTCCTCGCACCGCCGCATCGTGCCCTGCCTACACCTCTGCCCTATCGGGAGCTCCAGCCCCCATTCCTTCTCATTGCACCATTAGAAGCCTTGCCAGTAGTCCCGACCTCCCTGTCCCCGTTCCACCGCTCATGCCCTGTTATTTCCTCAGATCGTGGTGGACATTCAGTTTGTGTGGTGGAGATTCTGTTGGTCGAGGTGTTCGTGTTTGTCGATTTCTTCGTGGCCTGTGGATTTAGTTCCTCTTCATCTCCTTCCTTTCTCGATTCAAGGTACTACCGTGGCGTCCTAACCCTAACTCCAATGTACCTTGCATTTTGAATCTATTCCTTCTTCCTTTCTACTCCTCTATCTCCCTTGTATGAATGTATGTCATGATTTGAAGCCCCATGAATGGGATGGTCACCTTGGGCATCGGAGGTCCCAGAGACCATTGGAGGTTCTGACCGTCGGAACTCCCGACGCCTCGCCGGAACTCCCAACTGTCGGAACTCCCAACTAAGGCTGGAACTCCCGACCCTAGGGTGACCACTCCATTCCTGTTTCTTCACTTCTTGATGTTCATTTGCATCTCCTTATATTATTTCTTAAGTTCCACTTTGTGTTCTTCGCAGTCATGGACGGTGGAAGTCCTTCGCGTCATCAGGAGAAGCGTTCCAAGAACAACTAGGACCGTGTCGCTATCCCCAGACTGTCTGGTCGCACCAAGGCATCATATCAGCGTGGTGGTGCTGGTGGTTCCCGTGTTGCCCATCGCCGTGTTGATAAAGGGTCATCAGCTGCCGCTCCTCCTCCTGCTCCTACCCCTATTAGGGATGTGCCGATGGTTGATGAAGAAGAGGAAGCGCTTGACTATGTCGGACGCACCATTGTTGCTCCACCGACTCGCGGTCCGGGGTTTGTCTCTCAGCTTGTTCCGTTCACGGGTGTGTCGCTGATCATGCGGGAGCCCACCATGGCTCCGAATCCTGCTGGTGGATGGACTCCTCCTCTTCCTATGGACTATCATCACCGGGTTAAGGACATCAGGTCACCGAGGGGCAGGAACCTTTATGCTGAGGACAAGAAGGATCTATGACTTGAGTATCATTTTTGGCACCCTTCTATTATGACTTTTATGATTCCATTCTATATCAGAAGTTTTTGAAGAAGAGGGAGCCACCGGTCCTTCAGATGAAGTGCATTGATGCATACTCTCTTGGCAAGTACAAGGAACCCAAGCTAGAGCAGATGGTTCGGGATATACAATCAATGGGGCTATCCTACCTGCTAGAGTTTAGGAAGCATTGGAATAATGAGATAATCTATCAGTTTTATGCTTCTTATCATCATGAGCGAGACCCTACCGGTGTTGTTGACATTATTCATTGGACCACTGAAGGCAAGCATTATAAGGTGGACTTCATCACTTTCTCTCGCCTTCTTGGTTTGAGTCACAGCGACCGCACTGCTACTGACTTGACTGAGTATGAGGATCTTGCTTTGGAGGAGTACCAACATATGTATCTTAATGGACACACAACCGATGGATAGACAGTGTTTCTGAAGCCCTACTATTATGTTCTGAACAACATCTTGCGATAGATCTTGTATCCGAAGGTAGGTGACTCCACCTACCTTCATGATGATTCATAGAAGGTGCTTCAGCAATTTGGCGATGAGTTTCAGAAATTTTCCATCAGCAGATACATTTGGAACAAGATACATGATGCTACTGAGGATCTAGTAAAGCATCTTCCCTATGCACCGTACATTATGCATGTCATTGAGCAAGTATCCGACATCCGATTTCCCTATGACACTCAGCAAAAGCTCCTCAAGATATCCAACAAGACCTCCATCATTGCTGCTAGAGAACTATGGGAGAAAGCTGATGTAGCCAAAGCTAAAGGGAAAGGTGCTTCGGGTTCTCGCTCTCACCGTGGTGCTTCAACAACTACTGCTGCTGCTCGCTCTTCTAGTGCCGAGCCCCTCTCTTTGTCCTCCTCTAGAAGGAAGCCCAACAAGTTCAAGTTCCTAATGACATACAGTTTGGACAGTGTTGTGCTAGTGCTCAATGTGAGCATGATATGCAAGAGCGGCTATATCGGTTGGAACATCACGCAGGGATTGTCTCTTCTCCACCACTGTTTGTGCCTCCTCATGATCCGTTGGATCTATATGATGAGGCTTGTGTGGCCTACGAAGATGATGCGAGTTCTTGACCTCATGGCAAGGGCAAGGTGATGGAAGAAGATGAGGATTACATCGAGGACGATGATGATGAAGACGACGATGGTGGTGACGATGGTGACCAAGATGAGGATGATGACTACGAGGATGAGTAGTTGTTTTTTTTCATGCGGCCTACCCCTTTTAGCACTTGTTGACAAAGGGGGAGTGTTAGGCTTTGATATCTTGTAATAAGTTAGTTGGTTATTTTGTTTGGAGACTTTTTAAACCCTTAACATGTAAGCACTTTGTCGTGTGGTGGCCACTTTGTGATGGACAAATATCTATATATGTTTGTGATGAATGATTATAGGACAAGTCATGATCATCTATCTAGCTTATTAACTTGTGCTTGTCTCTACTTGTGATGGTGCATGAATTTTGATGGCCGTGTGTTGCTTCAAATTTCTACTTTGAAATATTGGCCATCGTATTCTTGTTATTTGTTGTGTGAAATAACATGTCATATTGCAATTTCTTTTCACGGATATCTATTTGTTCACACACACTTGTTGCACCCCATGGATTATAAAATTTAGGGGGAGCTTTTGTCTTGAGGTATGCAAATCATGTATAGATGATTCTAATTGATATTCAAATTCATGCATACATCAAAGAGGAGCTCTTCATAAATTTTGGGGTTCAAAAGCTTTAAATTCTTTCATTCTTATAAAAGCCTAAGTTGGTTGTCATCAATTACCAAAAAGGGAGAGATTAAAAGTGCATTTGCCCCCTATGTGGGTTTTGGTGTATTGATGACATCCAAATTAGGGACTAATGTGATCTTAATGAGACATGTCGCAGCTATTAGTCCCATGAAAGAATCAAAGAGTTGATAAAGATGAAATGGTATCCCGCAATTCTTGAAGCTGAGAAGGCGGATGAACTCAAAACGCTCTCCAAAGGTTTTAATTTTGTTTTTGAGTTTAGGATCCGCCGCACTATAAAGAGGGATGCAAATTTAGTTGGTCTGAGGAAGATAGAGTGCTCAAGTATAATAATAAAATCAGAAGAGAGACACTTTAGCACTCCACGAGCACGTAGATTATTTTTCTGTGACTGTCAGTGTCAGAAGTCCCGATGTAAGTCAGAACTCCCGACAGTCGGAAGTCATGACTCTT
This sequence comes from Miscanthus floridulus, assembly GCF_019320115.1. Lineage (NCBI taxonomy): Eukaryota > Viridiplantae > Streptophyta > Magnoliopsida > Poales > Poaceae > Miscanthus > Miscanthus floridulus. Next base: position 97,244,262 of record NC_089581.1, read on the forward strand.
GTCGGAAGTTCTGACTCCCAGTCACTTAGCCTGCGCGATGACTGTGGACGTCGGAAGTCCCAACATGAGTCGGAACTTCTGACAGTCGAAAGTCCCAATCCAAGCCGAGAGTCTCGACATCGGTGGTTCTGCTGGCCGGCTGTCTGCGCTCGTCGGAACTCCCGACCCTAGCCAGAAGTCCCGGCATCAGCGGTGCTGGCTGGTTGTTTAACTACGCATGTCGGAAGTCCCGACGTACGTCGGAAGTTCCGATTGTTGGAAGTCCCGACGTTTGCTGGGAGTTCTGACATTAACTTGCACGTGCGGACTTCTAACCCTGTGTGAACAGTGTTTTCTGTTAACGTCGGAAGTCCCAAGATCTATGTCGGAACTTCCAACGTAGATCTGAATGGTTAGATTTTCACTTGGAGTGTAAATACCACTCTCTTCACTTCTAACCATTACGGACTCTTTTACAGCTGACCCACTTTGTGCTTAAGAGCTCCCAAGCAACTAAAGCACCCCTCTCCTTCCCTCTTTGCTCTAATCTTCGATTCCCTTAGGGTTTTGAGTGCAAGGAGAGTGGATTAAGTGAGAGCATCACTTTGGCAAGCTTGAGCACTTGATTTTTTGGTCAAGCCGGTTGATTTTGCATCTATTACTCTTGGGGCTTTGCCCCTAGCCGGCTAGGCATTACCCAAGAGCTTCCATCTTGTGGAAGAGCCTTGGGAAGTTTGTATCACCCTTCGATTTCTTAGTGGAAAGCTCAAGTGACCTTTGTGGTCACTTTGAGAGAGGCAAGGAGGTGGAAGAGACTCCGACCTTGGTGGTCACCTCAACAACGAGGACGTAGGAACTCCTTTGTGGGGTTGTCGAACCTCAGGATAAATCCTTGTGTTCCGCGTGCTTCTTGTTGTTGTTGTGATTGCTAGAGATTACTTGTATTTGTTTGTCTGTTTCTCTCCCAAACTTCTATATTAGGGTTTGGACTCGATCTACGGTTTGGAGGCATTATGGCATCAAGAGAGTGACTCAACATCTTCACCAAACCGCTAGGAAGTGAGGTTGTAAGATTATTTATCCGCAAAGTTAAATTTGGCACTGCTTTTGTAGTTCACGTAGGCGTCGGAACTGCTGACAACGTCGGGAGTTCCGACCCAAACGCCGGGACTTCTGACATTGACTGACAGATTTGAACTTAGCATTTGCAGTAAATTTTTAGATACACCTATTCACCCTCCCTCTAGGCATTGTTAGATCCTTTTAGGCCCACCTCCGAAAATGGGGTATTTTTGGAGGCTGGCCTCTTATAAGGCCTGCCTCGGTTAATTGATTTTCGGAGGCGGTTTAACTGCCTCCGTAAATCGATTTTGTGTGGTGGTTGATTGTGACCGTTTCGATTAATAAAAATACTCGCCTCGGTTAATCCCAGGCATTAACTGAGGCGGTTCAAATGCCTGCCTGTCTCTGAGCCCCTTTGCCAAATGCCTCGATTAAGTTTTTTTGTAGTAGTGTGCTCAAGTAGAAGGTTGCTCCCATGCTCTTGGCTAAATTAAAGAAAGTCCCTAAGAACTCAGGAATGGTGAAATTCTTGTAATTTGGTGGGTTTGTCGAAGAAAGCAACTCTGTCAATGGCAGATAGCCCATAAAAATCCCAGTCCCCTCTCGTCCCAGGGTTGAAGACGCTACAATAGATGTGAGGGTTTATGACAATTAATCTTTGTCATAATACATGAAATTTACGTCACATATTAGCATTTGTGACACCCGCATGACGAAAAGCAGCATCAAAAACCATGCGCCTTAAACCATATTTTATGTCATTTAGATGTTGGTGTCACAAATGAATGACATTGGTTTTGATGTCATAAAAGTTTATGACAATTGGTTTTAAGTCACAATTCCTTACACCATGCCACATAGCAAGCAGGCTTATAATGGGCCAAGCCCATTGTTATGGCTCATTTTTTGGCCTAGCCCATTTCTTGTTTCCATGCTTTTTCGGCCTATTTAGGCCCATGTACCAAGCAGGCTTCTAATGGACCAAGCACATTGTTGACCTATATTTATTTGGGGCTCTTGTGTTCTTGCCCCTACTTTGATGTGCAATTGTGATTTTGCCCTCGTTTTTCTAACTTTGTGATTTTGCCCTTAACTGTTGACAAGTCAACGCGATTTTGCCCCTGGTCAACGAAAAAAATAGGGGCAAATTCGCGTTGACCAGGGGCAAAATCGCGTTGACTTGTGAACAGTTAAGGGAAAAATCACAAAGTTAGAAAAACGAGGGCAAAATCATAATTGCACATCTGTGTAAGGGGCAAGAACACCATTTTCCAGCCCAACTCATCTAGTTTATGCTGGTCACACAAATGTTTTTGGGCTAGCCCACGTGAATGTTTTTGGGCTAGCCCACGACATTTTCATGGGCTGATTATACTGAGCCTACACAAAAATACTTTTTATTATGTAACCCACACTACTTTTTTCTGGGTCCCAATTTCCTCAATTACAAAATCATAAGCCACGATTTTATTTTAAGATCCACATTCGAGACAATACTATTTGAAAACAAACAGACTCATATTCAGACATGCATTTTGAACATATAATCAAGAAGCACATTCAGTAATGACCAATTCAGAAGTAACATACGTATATGATCACATTCTATTAAAACTACTAACTACACCCCTAACGAAAGACCTGCAGCAAAATATAACATTGTGACTAGCCGGCAAACACCACCATAGAAAAATACGCCATTACAACTCTAATGGTGAGCTGCGACACCAGGGGCTCCCTCTGCTCCCTCCTTCGCCTTGCAAGCTCCTTGTAGATCTTGTTCCTGCGCTAGAACTGCAGAAAATTACAAAGCCTCGAGTTAACATTCTCCAATCAATGATGCAGACAATAACAACAGCAGAAAATCATGCATGAAAAAGAAGGGCAGCCAAGAGCACAAAAAATCTAGGGCAAGCGAACTCAGCTACGTGAGGATTAATAGTTCACTAATCACTAGTACACCAATAATCAGAAGGTAACAGTGGTGGCCGCTCGACGATAACAACAGCTATACAGTTCAACAATTGACAAGCAACAGGCCACGGTGATTGAGAAGAGAAGTGATTGAATACCATAAACAGATGTATGATTGGCACCCAAATTATACATATAATCTGCTTCCAATAAGATAACTTTTCTCTTAACTCGCCCACATATCATTTTTGACAGAGTTCATCCATTCTTATTTCACAAAGAAATTCACAAAGAAAAAAGATAATGGATCTGGATGTACCTATCTGCTGAATTCGAAATTAATCCCAGGTGAACCTCTACATGATTGACAACCAAACATGCAGATGTGTGCAGAAAGGCTCAAACGCACAAACCTACATTCAGAAGCACACATCACTCATTTCATATTAGCTGAGATAAAGTGAGAATAGGACTGGTGTAAGCAACATGGTTATGTTTCTGCCATTCGCATGTTCAGGTCCTTCTCTCAAGGTTTCCAAGACAGTATTACAAAAATAGTCATCACAATCAATTAGTTAAAGCAGAGCGACGTCTCCCCCATCCACGTCTTGTCACCCTTCGGAGGCGTCTGTTCGTGAGTGGAGGACGCAGCTCGTCCGCATGCACACAGTGCTTCTGCATGAGAGGCTGTGAACTGCATGCATGGTGTCCCCTCATGTGCTAGGTGCGCTGGATGGCCAGGACTTGATGTTGACTTCACACGTGCGTGTGCTAGCGCTGCAGCACGTGTGTGGGGACCATCTACGGGCCCACAGGTCAGGAGCTTTGGCTTGCGCACGTTGACAGAGGCGCACGTAGCGTGGTGGAGCAGTGCAGTGTTTGGTTTGTATTGAAAGGCGCTGGGAGCAGTTGAAGATGACTCTCTTTATTATTCGTTGACGGGTCACGGCAGCACGGGCAACACAGATAGTGGGCAGCAGAGCTGTGCTCGACGCGGACAGCATCGCTTTGCAGTGAGCAGAGGAGTATTAATATTCATCAGCCTTCACGTCACAGAGCGTGTGAGAGAGAGAGAGCGCGCCATAGAGAGCTGCGGGGGTCACACGCGGTTATTCATGCTCGGCGCCAAGATATGTGGCGTCGAGCTCGGCACCATGTATTCTGACGTTGTGGTACCAACCACGTCAATGCCACCTAAGATGCCCTATTGTGCTTGGTCAGGCATTTCGACGCCAAGATCTATGACGTCGAGATCGGCGTAATGAGTTCTGACGCCGACTCTAAGTTTCCATGGAGGCAAACATAAATTTTGTTCAAAAAAGGGGTTAAATTATAAAAAAATTGGGTGCTCCATCCTGGTGAAGGTTCTAGATCCTGCGCAACATGTTCTCTAGTGGCGTGTTCTGCTCCAGGGGGCTCCACGTAGCCGACGTCTGAAACCAAAATTCATATAGAACAAAAAGGCAGAAAAAGACATCAAGCCAAAAAAACAAAATCGAATACACAACAGCTAAAGACGGCAGCGGTGGTGGTAGGACTTACGGGGACCCAGGTCCTATGAAGGTCGGTCTCGTCAACGCCGGACATGACCTCCTCGACGAAGTATCGAGGAGCTGAACGACCGCGTTCTCGGAGCATCATCAATGACTTGTCCCGCTTCTCCCCAGCGTCCCGTCGCAGCCGCCCCACTGCCTATGGCTGTTGATATTTCCTCCACGATCCGAGATGCGTGGTGATGCCGTTGTCCCCAAGATGTGTGATGCCGCCGCCGCCATCCCTGAGCTGCACGAAGCCGCCGCCGCCTTAGGATCTAGGGTTTAGGAGATACTGGAGAGGCTGACGCCATACGACCTAGGCGGATGCTGGAGAACAAACGAGGCAGGTGACGGCGCGTGGCAGTGCTAGTAGCTGAGGAGCGCGTGGTAGTGCTAGTAGCTGAGGAGGCGGCACCAGATCCGGATCTGAGAGCATCTCTAAGAGTTTGCTATCTCAACTTGGCATCTATATAATTTTGACAAAACAAGAAAAAATAGCCTCTGATAGTTTGGCAAAACAATTTGGCATCAATAGCAACTTGGGGCGCGTGGCAGTGCTAGTAGCTGAGGAGCGCGTGGTAGTGCTAGTAGCTGAGGAGCGCGTGGTAGTGCTAGTAGCTGAGGAGGCGGCACCAGATCCGGATCTGAGAGCATCTTCAAGAGTTTGCTATCTCAACTTGGCATCCATATAATTTTGGCAAAACAAGAAAAAATAGCCTCCAACAGTTTGGCAAACACAATTTTGTATCAATAGCAACTTGGCAAATCTTCCCTCCGCGCGCGCAAATATACGCGCGCGTATACGGCTTGGCATTCGGGGCTCTTCATTTCTTCGCGGGGCTCTTCGTTCGCTTAGCGGGGCTCTTCGTTCGCTTAGCGGGTCTCTTCGTTTTGTTAACGGTTTTTTTATTTTACCAAGTCAAAAATGCCAAACTCTTGGAGATGGATTGTTTTTTTACTTGGCATATAATTTTGGGAGTTGGCAAATCACAAGATTTGCCAAGTAAAATTTGACAAACTCTTGGAGATGCTCTGAGAGGCGAAGGGAAGGAGTGCGACCGTGGACGATGGATGGGAGACGCTGAAGAATAGGGTTTTGGAGCGGCAGGTGTCGGTGCGGACAAGTTTATATTGAATGGAGCATCGAATCGACCGTTCTACCAGATCGAGCGGCTGTGGTTGAGTGGAGTTTTGGGACGAATATATGGGCCGAGACGAGATTGTCTCAATCCTTTACTGGTATTTATTTGTTATGATATGATTAGTGACTACATAAATAATGTAAATAACTAGGATTTAGTGTCCTTCTTCAATATTATGGAAACAAGTTACTCAATAGCACCAATATAGTTTGGGTCCGAATGAATAAATTATAATAACATGAATATAAAGACTTAATTGTAATCAAATATGAAAATAAATTAATTAACTATTGTGGTGAGATCAATAGCTTTCGTCCTCTTTGTATAATCAGTACCATCCATGTATATAATAGATTGTGTCTTCTTCGTGGTGAGATCAATAGCTTTTGTTTTGGCCAAAACTCATGTATTCTTGCTGAAGAGATTGGATCCCGACCTGTCGCGAGGTGGCACGTGGAAGCCAGAACTGAACTACATGGTATTGATTAAGGAGCCATGCCTGAACATTAAGTGTTTTGTTAGGGATTGCTCAAACTTGTACTTTACTGGCTCCAATAAAAAACAATAATATCATCTCTCATACAGTTACTTATTGTAGTTAGGGTTCTTTGAAATGGCGCATGAACTTTGTGAAAATGTACAATACACCGGTGTTGAAATGGCTTGAACCGTTTTCTGCATGCATGAAGGCCTAGAGCATGGCCCCATGCCAAATCTTAGATTTTTCTGATCAAATTAGGTAATTACTGAATTTATTTATCGCTAAAATCGAGAAAGGGGGCGAGTTACGTCTTGAAAATAAGATATTTTACCATCCGCCTCCACCAAAAGTGGTTCCCTGGGGCATGTGAGACCTAGTGTTGCAATTTGGCACCATTCCGAATTATTTATGGGTAGCCTCAGTTCAACCTACAATTACGGCATCCCGTCGTGCAGAAATTCATTTAAATGAAAGAAAATAGCAAAGCACCTCCGAAAAATCTAAATCTCAGTGTTCCCTAATCTCATGGCATGCACAAGCTTGAGAAAAAGTTTGAGCAGCTTACGACATCGAAGCGAACGAGTCACGTGGATACCCATAAGCTGTAATTAGGGTTCTTCGAAATGGCGCATGGACTTTGTGAAGCATGTATAATACGCCTGTGTCGAAATGGCTTGAAACTTTTTTTGCATGCATGAAGGCCCATAGCATGGACCCACGCCGAATCTTAGATTTTTCTGATCAAATTAGGTAATTACTGAATTTATTTATCGCTAAAATCGAGAAAGGAGGGCGAGTTACGCCTTGAAAATAAGACATTTTCCATCCGCCTCCACCAAAAGTGGTTCCCTGGGGCATATGAGACCTAGTGTGGAAATCTAGCATCGTTCCGAATCATTTCTGGGGTAGCCTCAGTTCAACCTACAATTACGACATCTCGCCGCGTAGAACTGTGCAGAAATTCATTTAAATGAAAGAAAATAGCAAAGCACCTCCAAAAAATCTAAAACTTAGCGTTTCCTCATCCCATGGCATGCACAAGCTTGATAAAAAAGTTTGAGCAGCTTATGACATCGAAGTGAACGAGTCACGTGGATACCCATAAGTTGTAGTCAGGGTTCTTCGAAATGGCACATGGACTTTGTGAAGCATGTACAAATACGTTGGTGTCAAAATGGCTTGAAACTTTTTTCTGCATGCATGAAGGCCCAGAGCATGGCCCCACGCTTGTTTCTTAGATTTTTTATCAAATTAGGTAATTATTGAATTCATTTATCGTAAAATCGAGAAAGGATAGTGAGTTACGCCTTGAAAATAAGATATTTTACCATCCACGTCCGCCAAAACTGGTACCCTGAGGCATGTGAGACCTAGTGTAGAAATTTGGCACCGTTCGAATCATTTTTAGGGTAGCCTCAATTCAACCTACAATTACGATGTCCCACCACGCATAAATTTATTTAAATGAAAGAAAATAGCAAAGCACATCCAGAAAAATCTAAAACTTAGCATTCTCTCATCCCGTGGTATGCACAAGCTCGAGAAAAAAGTTTGAGCAGCTTACGACATCGAAACGAAGAAGGTACTTGGAGACCCTAAGTTGTAGTTAGGGTGGGGTCACGTGGACCGTGTCCTCCATCTAGTGGAAGTATGCACGGGTTCTCGGTGGATACGGGATCCACCCAATTTTTTCCGTCACGTGGAGATCTATATAGGGCCTTTTCGGCTGGTATTAAAGCCGACAGATAAGTCGGCTGAAGCTGTTTTATTGTGAGAGAAAAATACTATAGATTCTAGCTGATAAGCCGGCTGATAAGTTCAAGTGAACGTACCTATAAGAGGTGGTGGCTGATTCGTATGTGATGGGACGTGGCAGCGGTTCACAAAAAATATTATGCCAAAAGAAATAAATAAAAAAAAACTCTTGTTAATTTATACCAACATGGAGAGGGACAAGTAACGAAGATTTCTATGGTATTAGATAAATCCTCAATGCATTTCTATAATACTTTATTTATAGCTTCTCTATGTGACCCATAAAGCAATCCGTAGACAAGCCAACAGACACGGCTCTTCAGCCTAGAACTCGCCAGCATTATCGTCGCTGCCGGTCTTGTTGAGAAGTTGAAAATATTAAGAGCTCGTTTGGTGCGGCTCTCGGTGCTTCAGCTCCTACTCCTAAGACACTATGCAACACTGATCTTACTGTAGCATGATAAAAAACAGCTTCGGCTCCTCTAAAAATGAACTAGAAAGAAGAGAAGCCGGAGAAGCAGCACATTTGGAGCATCTCCCGGCTCCGCCACAGTAGTGCTTCTCCCAGTTTAAAAAAAATAATATTGTGGTGTGTGCAAGGATAGTTTAAATTGATGCTCTTGATAAGGACCATTTATGCTAGTGTGTGGCATTCATGCCTTGAGTGATGCTTGTATTCTCCTGTGCTGGTCAGGCAGGTGCGGCAGTACCGCTCTCTGGTGCGGCAGTGCCGCCCTCTGCTGGTCAGTAATCTTTGAGTGCATGAACTGTCATGAGCATCACGGTTATCATGTTACACCTTGCACCCTATGAATGTCAAGATATTGGAGAGTTTCCACACTTCATCTTAAATATGTGCATTTGGCATTTGAGGCCAAAATTTGAATTCCTTCAATGCACACATTTAGGGGGAGCTCACTATATAATAGGATTCAAAATCTTAATGTTTATCAATCTCTTGTAAGCTTTAGTTGTGTTGTCATCAATCACCAAAAAGGGAGAGATTGTAAGTGCATCTAGCCCTTTAGTGGATTTTGGTAAATTGAATGACAACACAATTAAAGGTCTAATAAGTTTGCTAAGTGTTGAACAGAAAATTGAGTCTATTGCATATACTTGTGGGTTGTGTATTAACAAGTATATACAAGGTTCAACTAGTTGACAAACTTGATGATATGCCACATTGTGTTAAAGTGAATGCCAAACTGTGTATTGTTGTATTAGAAGTTTTTGGAAGCAATCTAGTTCAAGCAAAAGACAACAATGCAAATGGAATTAATGAAATGACTTTTATGTTGTGGGATATCATAGAATCATGTGAAAGCAAACATACTTGGTAAATGACAATGTATAGTGGATATAAGTCGATCTCTACATTGGTTTGCTTACATGGATGAATATATGAAAGATCAATTGGAATGTCAAGCCAAAATAAGAAGCGAATAAGGAATTGTGAATTGGCTTGACCATATTGATGTTGATCCATGTATGTCTCTATGTGAGACAAACTGAAGCTTGATTGATCTCAACATTCATATCTAGAAAATATTCAAGAAAGGATCAAAATATTGAAGAAATGTTTTTCAATGGATGCTTAATATAATGTGACTTGAGTATGGCTTGATAGGGTGAAGATAGCAAGGAAAGGGCTTCGAGGTACTAAGCGAAGGTGAAGGGCAAGCGACAGCTTGGCGACCGAGGTACCATGGCTAAGGTGAAGAAGAGAGTACTTGCATTGAGTCGAGGTACTAATCAAGCTATGAGGAGTCATATTGTGTTGATGATCAAATCATTAATGGAAGTGACTTGAAGCCATGAAGGTGAACTCATATGTGTGGAAATGGTTCAAGTCACATAATCAAGGTATAATGAGAATGAGAAAAATATATTTGATAATAGAAGTCCTCAATTGCCAAATGAAGTGGCAACCAGCTCAAAGGCATTTATATTCTTTTATGCATTGAATTTGAGTTTAGGAAAATTGTAACACCCTAAAATTTGAATAAATTTAAATTGGCTAAATTGGTTTATTTTTATGTGAGCATTTAAACATAGGCCAAACATTAAGTTTATAAAAATAAAATCAATATCAAAGTTAAATACATGCTTGAGCATTCATGCTGGTGCATATTTTGTGTTGAGTTGGTTTGGATTTTGTTCTAGTTTAAAAAGGGAATTCAAATTCATTTGAAAAGGATTCAAAATGCTTGAAAAAAATAAAAAGGAAAATAAAGAGTAAAAGCCTCCCTTTTCTCTTTGCCTGGTAATTGGCCCGGTAGGCCTGCTCCCTTCCGCGGCCTGCTCCCTCCTCCTCAGCCCAGCGCTATGCAGGCCAGCCTAGCAGCCGAAGCCCGCAGCGCTGGCCCGCCTGGTTTCCTTCCCCTTCTCCTCTTTCTGGGCCGAGCCAAGGCCCAACATGCAGCCAGCCGCTCGCGTGCGCCGGCAGCCCGCTTCTCTCCCTCTCGGTTTCGCTGACAGGGCAGGCCCACTCGTCAGCGGAGTCTTCCTCCTTGAACCGGACTCGAGCTGAACATGGCACCGACCGAGCCATGCGCTCCTCACGTCCTGGTGCAACCAGCACGTCCGCGCGTCCATATATAGTGCGCGCGTCCGCATCCGCATTGTTTTTCGATCTCTGCTGAATCCGCCGCCTCGCTTTGGTGTAACAGCAGCCGCCATAACCCTAAGCAGCCACCGTTGCCGTCGTCCGCCTTCCACCAGTTGTGCGCCGTCCGTGACTGGTCACCGCCTCCATAATCGAGCTAGGTGAGTTCGCCTTGAGATCCTCCGTCGATTCATCCCACTCCCGTGCCGTGTGGTGGCCTGAAGGGCTATGTCCGAGAATGCCGGCGGCTTTCGGCCATGGCGCCACCGTGATTCCTTCTTCTCCGGTGACTACGCCGCCACCCGATGCCTTGATCCGATCCCGACCATCCAAATCACATCAGACGGCCAGGAATCGAGGGTACCCCTTCGGCGGCAAACTTCATAAAGAGCCCCTGTAGTTTTTAAATATAGAACCCGCAGTCCCATGGCGTATTCCATTGAATACGTTTTCTCGTTTTTGAAAACGTATTTTCTAATTTGCAGATTCAAATGGAAGTTCTAATTAATTACAGTTCTGCCATTGCCTTTATTTGCTCATAACTTCTTCGTTTTAACTCCAAATTGATCCGTTCAACTTGCGTTAGATTCTTCTTTTCGAGATCTATCTATTCATATAGTTTGTCACCATGTTTTTGAACTTTAAATTTCGAGTTTAGATTTGATCTATTTCTTTAATAGGGAAACTTGTTCTAATCCTAACTTTCTCGTTGTAACTCCGTTTTTCGTGATCTTCGCGTCTGTGTGATCGTAGCAACGTGTAGAATAGTTTTATGAACTTTTCAAAACTGTTTGCCTCTGTTGGTGTACTGTTCTAATTAAATTTATTTGTTTGCCTCGTGTATGATTGCTCGGATAATTGTGTGTTGCTGCTTGGTGTTGTTGATCGAGTTCAGACGGTGAGGTTTACGTTGGCGATCAAGAGAACTTCTACGACCAGCAAGACTTTCAGGAGAATTCTGATCAAGGCAAGTATAGCTAAGGACCTTCCTTGTTGTCCTATTCATGAGATGCACTAAAATTCATTTGCATGTGTCCACTTTGTTATCCTATGTAGGATATCCTAGAATTTGATTTTGAATACCTTGAAACCTGGATTTATGCATTTGGGTAGTGTATGCTAGCGCTAAACAATAACCATGATCTTGATACTTGACTGATAATTGAGCTTTAAACAATTTAAGATGACTTGTTAGCAATGACAGGAGGGTATAATTCCCTCTCCTCAAGGACTTGTTTGTAAGTGATCATCCGGGACTTATAGTACAGCTGTGAGGGCTACATGGCTCTGGCTTTAGTTGCTTGGGAGACCTCTTCTAGCTGGCTTAGAGGATACTGCGAGTCGGGTATAGGACAGCCTCTATCCTATTGTGCCTTGCTATGAAGCGGCCTTTTATTTTCTTTGGAAGGGGGGTTCCTATATCTGATGACCCTGCGGCCCTTCCCGGTTAGACGAACTTCTGAGTAGCTTTATGTGGTTTTCGGTGTCTGGACGTAATTAACCCATGCACTTGTAAAACCATGACTCACAGTGAAAGTGTACACCTCTGCGCAAAGTTAATAAACTGGTATACTAGCCGTGCTCACGGTCACGAGTGGCCAAGGGATTCTTACACCATAAATGAGCTCTTGTTTAATTGTGCTTTACTAAGTCTTCTTTAAGCTAATTGTTGTCTCAGTATAATGATCATGTGTTATGAGAATTATGGTACTACCTTGTTGCTAATAAATGCTAAACTTGATCATACACATAAAAGCTACTTGCAGTTCAACCAGTGTCAGCTATTTGTGCCTCATGAACCCTTAGTTATCTTGTTAAGTATGACATGTACTTATGCCTTGCTTTATCTTTTATATTGGAAAAATCCTGGATGGGTAACAGATCAAGATTGGATTGAAGATTATCGTGATGAGTATTAGGCTTGGTGTTCACCAGTTGACGTCCCTGCTGGAGCTTCCGCAAGAGAGTTATCTTAGTAGTTATTATATTTATGTTTGAGACTATGTGTTGAATATCTATTCGTTATGTAATAAACATTGTGTTGGTACAATTCACAATTTGTCCACTTATGTGTGCGACCGTTCCTGGGGTGCACATAAGACTTTTATCCATCCTCTTTTGTTCTTAAAATTGGGTGTGACAAAAAGCCATACTATAAAGGGGGATTCTAGTACAGTTGGTCAACTGTGCAACCAGATGTTCAAAACTACAGATCTATATCCTCTTACCTAGCCAAAGCAGCCAGCCAAAAATCTCTAGATTCTACCTGTTTTGGCTAGGGCGGCAGTGCCGCCCTATGAGGACGGCAGTGCCACCCATAAACGACCGTTGGGACCCAAGAGGTATAAATACCATCTGGGCCGGCCCACAATAGAGAGCCTTCTTCTCCAACGGGTCAGTTCGAAACTGAACAGACCAAAGCTCACCTCTCTCTCCTCCATTGTTGCTCCTTCAAGCTCCCAAGCAATCCTTGATTTCCACCATCAAAACTTGAGAGAAAAGGCAGCAAAACTCAATTGGAGAGCAGATCCATTGATTCCCAAAGTCTAAGAGCATTTGGTTCATGTTTGACTGGTGGTTCTAGGGTTTGTTACTCTTGGAGCTTGCTCCTAGCTGGCTAGGCATCGCCCTTGTGCTTGCCAACTTGTGTGGCAGCCTTGGGAGGTTTGTAACCTTATCCTGCAGCTAAGAAATTACCCCCCACTTCAAGAGTTCATTCTCTTGATTTGAGAACGAGGGCAAGGCAAGCCTTGGTGGCGAGCCAATCCTTTTGTGGATGCCTCAACAACGTGGACTTAGGCAAGCCTTGGTGGCGAGCTAAACCATGGGATAAATTTTGTGTCTCACGTGCTTCACTTTGTGTTCTTGCTGGTTCAACTCTTTGCTAGCTGTTGTTAGGGTTTCATAGCTCGATCCTCTCTTGTGTGAGATTTCTGTGGTATCTAGTCTTCGAACTAGATTTTGTCTTTCTGTTGCAGGATTGAGCAGTTGAGAGGGTCAGGTTACTATCTATGAAATATCAATGTTGTCTGTTTTATTTTTGAAGAGCGGCAGTGCCACCCTATAAGGTCGGCAGTGCCGCCCTCTGTTCTAATAGAGTTTTGAGTTGAATTTTTACAGGCCTATTCACCCCCCTCTAGGCCTCCTAGGTGACATCAAGGTCCTTTCAATTGGTATCAGAGCCTAGCTCTCAATTTCGGGCTTAACCGCCTTGAGAGAACGATGTCGACAAGTGAGGAGGTATCTCTAGAACTTTTACTTTTAGATGGCTCAAATTATACATCTTGGTCTGCTAGTGTGCTTGATGTTTTTAAGACCATGGGTCCTCAAATAGAGCAGATTGTAGATGTGAGCATTTCACCTCCTCATGATGATTTGATCTACCTATCTAGAGAGGAAGTGAAATGCTTACAACTCAATGCTCAAGTTGCTAATGTCTTATTTAGTGCTTTGAGTGAAGATGTGCTTGATGCTGTCATATTTGGAGATGATGAACCACTTGGTGATGCTCATATCATTTGGACCACGCTCAAGGAAATGTATGGCAACTCCAAATGTGAAGAGAGCAACCTCTCATTGGAAAAACCACTTGAGGAATGCTCAACTTCATCGACAAATGATGAGCCTCAAGTGATTCTCTCAAAAGGCCTATTTGATCATGCCACATCCACTTCCTCGCCAACATATGACTTATTGGATGGTAATGAAATAGTTGGTGAGAACAATATTTTTACATGTGGTACTTCTACTTTCTTTAGTTCTTGTGAGACTAACATTTTGAAGGAAGAAGAAGCTTGTGATCGGTGGAAGCCAAATGATGAATCCACCTTACCAAGAAGCTCAACTCTCTATACCACTTCACATATCGGTCTCATGGCAAAGAAAGAGAAGAAAGTGGCAAGTGAGAGTGAGAGTGACAGTGATAGTGGTAGTGATGATGATGAGATCAATCAACACCTTGCACGTCTAAGCAAGAAAGACAAGTTGATAGTGATCAAGTTCATAGAGAAGATTCAAGAGCAAGAAGAAGATCTCTACAAGCAAGAAGAGCTTCTCGTTGAAAAGATCAAATGCTTGCAGAAGTTGACCAAAAAGCATGAAAAGCTTAAGTGCTCTCATGCTAGCTTGGTCCAAAGGTATGAAAACTTGTTAATTGAGCAAACTCATACTATTAACTCTCTATCTTATGTTGCTCAATTAGAAGATCAGAATTATATGCTCAAAGATAAGTTGGAAAGGCTTACTAGCAAAAATGAGACTTTGCAAGAAAGTCATGATGGGCTTTTGTGCTCTCATGAGAAGCTTATGGAGTCTCATCTCATGCTAGAAGTGGCTCATGAGGTTGTGGTAACAATGGTAAAATCATACCAACCTCACACTCACAAATGCACATATACACAAGTTTTATCTATTTTATCATGTGCTAACAAGTGTTGCTCTCAAGCAAGCCAACCTTCTGTTGAGCATGTAATTGTAGAAACTTGTGATGATTCCATTGCAAAAGAAAATGAACAGCTCAAGGAAGAAGTTGAAATGCTAAAAAGGGACTTGATTCAATGGAAGGGCAAGTGCAATGCTCAACCTTCTCAAGATAACCATGAAGACATGGTGAAGAAACTTGAGAAGGGATCAACCGATGCATGCATCAAGCCTTATCAAAAGAGTTACAAGTCCAACAATGGCAAAGTGAAGGGGATACTTAAAGAAGTGCAATCTATCCAAAATGCAGTAGTTTAGCCAGCTGCACAGACTACAGCAGTGCCGCACCCCAAGGGCGGTAGTGCCGCACCTAGACAGAACAGGAAAGTTCCCAAGGCCATCTAGGTGCAACGTCAATCAAAGAAGACTCTCATCACTTGCTTCAAGTGCAAGAAAGATGGTCACCATGTTAGAGATTGCCCCTTGAAGAAAGAAGAGAAGGGCGTGAGCAAGATCCAAGAGAAGAAGAAGATGGCTCATGTCAAGTTCTCCAACATGGGACACAATGCTTCTATGTGTTCCAACAAGGTCGATGATCAAGCCACACTTCCAAAGAACAAGACAAGAAGAAGCAAGAGGAAGTGTTATGGTTGTCATGAGAAGGGACATGAAATTGGCTCATGTCCTAATAAGAAAAGTGAAGGCTTGTCATCATCAACAAAGAGGTTCATTAGCAAGGTAGCAGGCAAAGTGCAAGAAGAGAAGGCTAGAAAGAACAAGAACCGCCTATGCTACACTTGCAAAATAAAGGGACATTTAAGTAAGGATTGTCCCATGGGTAACACTTCTAAGCTCAACTTGTCAATTGATTTAAATATGCTTAGGAGGCCCAAAAATGGCACTTGTGCTAGAAAGGTGATTGGTTCACCATGTGCAAGCACACAGGCCATTTGGGTGCCTAAGTCTCTTATGACAAACCATAATGGACCCAACATAGTTTGGGTACCAAATTGTGCTTAGTAAGTGTTGTAGGTACTTGAAGGTGATATGAACCTTCGGGGTGCTTGAGCAAATTGATTGAAAATATTCACTCAAGCTATCAATCAATTCACATTGCATATTCTTATATGGTTGACCCGAAGATGAATCAATGGAAATACTTCAAACTTCATATTCACCTCGATAACTAGTACCAAACCCTTGCTAGCTAGCCACTTGACGTGTGTAGTCTCTAATAGTTCACAAATATATGTGTGTTTGTGAATTATTAAGAGTGGCTAGAGTACTTCAAGTCTAAATGAATCATTTGCCATATGATGCTTTTAATGGCTCTCTAGTAGAGCAAGATCTTATTCATGTTGTAGGTAATGAGGAACCACCTTGTGGGGCAATCAAGAAAATGGCCATTGATGATATAAGACCACAAGAAGTACATGCTACAAAAGTAGAAGCTCCTCAAGTTGTTGTTGTACCAAATTCCGCTTACAACTCTGATGCAAATGTGCAACACACCCCTACTGCAAATCAGCAGGGCGGTAGTGCCGCACCTAAGGGCGGCAGTGCCGTCCCTCCTACATAGTAGCAGCTGACTCCACTCTAGTTCATGGACAAATCTACAACCTTCATATGTGCAAGATGAAGATGAAAAGACCACCTCATCCATTACAATCAAGAAGGGTGGTAACATCTAAATCTCAAGTGCAATTTATTTGAAACTAAACTCCTTTGTGTCTTGTGTAGCCACTTAGGATAATAGAAGCACTTGAGGATATTCATTGGTTGCTGGTCATAGAATAGAAATATGATCAAAATTGAATTGATCATCCACATCAAGCAACATAGATGACTTGACTTTCCTTTGTGGACTTCAAACCAAGAAAAACAAGATAAACAAGTTTATGTTCGTGCACATTATGAGTTGGATTGATGGATTTGGAATCTTGGTACACATTGGAGGATACAAGTAGATTTCAAAATGGCCAAGAATAAAGAATCAAGCTCAAGTCAAGTAAAGGGACTTATTACTCACAAGTCAAGAACTTCCTACTTGATGGAATCTTGTCATATGTTAGATTGCCAAATTCTCATTCTCATCTTATGGGCATCTACATGCTATAATGGTTGTGAGTATCCCTTGGCATAGTTCAAATTGATTACACTATTGTTGCCATGACCTAGACATAGAGTGAAAATCTCAAGTTCTTAAATGAATAAAGTGCTATGTGAGAAATTCAAATACTTAGAGCACTTATAAAAGGAGACTTTAATCTATGGCTAGAGTTGTGAGACTAATCTTTCTCTCTAAGTGATTTATGTAGTCTCACTAAATAAGAATGTGTTTCTCAAATAGAGTGTGCTATTATATAAGGCTATCAATCCAAAACCATGTGATGTATTTTCTCTCTAGCTAATTTGGATTAGATTTGTCTATGTTAGCCACTCACCATAATATGACTTAAATCTGCCCTTTGGACTTAAATGACCAACCATGCATATTTACATTTCCATTCCACTCAAAAGAATGTGCATGAGACATCAAGGGAGATTTAGTCCATGTTATGAGGTTTCTCCATTTTGGTAACCCACTTGTCATCCACATATAAATGGTTACTAAATGGAAAAACTAGTGCTTGTGTTACTAATGTCTTCTTGTGATTGAGCTTATTCATAGAAAATCAATAAGAAGATATTGTGCTAATTTAATTCACAAGCTTAAAGGTTATTCTTCACCTAAAGAAAGATGTTACTGCTAAAGGCCATTTAGATCAAAAGTTTTAGTTTCGCTTGAATCAAGTTTGAGGTTGATTTGAATAAGCTATATAAGAAGAATTCACAATATTACAAGTGTTGATGAGAGGACTGAATGGATATAACATCTTGTATGTATTCTCAACTGAAATCATCTCAAAGATTGGACAGGAAAAGAAGAAGAATCATCGATCATCAAATCTGTCTAGAAAATTGCAAATCTGAGTTGACTGCCTTCAAGCATGGATTTGGAGATTCAAATACTGATAAATTGACCTGAAACCTTGTGAGCATGCTATACACATCTAGTACTTGTTGCTGTACAATTGGTATGAAGATTGGTTTTGAAGAAAATCAGTTTTGAGTTGGTTTCTGTCAGCTTCAACAGTGAAGTTTCAGATTTGAGCAGTTCTGGTAGAAAATTATTTTCACTGACCAAATGGAGTTCAAATGAGCTAAATTTTTTAGAGAAGTTAGAGGACTCATAGATGAAGATCTCTACCAAATTTTATGCATATTGGGCTAGTCGGTCTGAGAGATATGGATTTCTTTTTTCCTTTCTGAGGATGACAGAATCTGAAAACTGACTGAATGGAATTGGATTGCATTGTGGCAACAAGATTGAGTTAGCTCTCAAGTTGGTCATGAAAGAATCAGTAAATATGAGAAATATAAATTTGGTCTAAAGGAGTTTCAATGAAAGAAAATAACTCACACAAGGGTCCAAATAAGTTGCAATCAGAGTACAAGCAGCAGCAAGTGATTGCAACTAGTTGGAACAAGAAGTAATCAGCTGAAACTATTGAATTACAAGCAGTTTCAAGGAGTTCAAATCAGTTGAAGTATAGTGCAAGTCACTCTCCTTGACCTCATATTGTTAATGTGCTTAAGTGAACTTTGTGTACTCTTGTATGCACTAATTTAGGGGGAGCTTAGCCTATATCTTGTGGGATTATTGGTTTCTTTCAAGTGTTTGATGTGTAGTCACTCACATGGAAAAAGGAGGATGGGTAGTTCCTTTGGATTCCTCTAGGTGTCTCACAATTATTCTAGGAGGTCTCAGTCTTTATAAACTAAGTGCTCCTGGTTTAAATGTTGAATGTCCCAATCCTTTAAATCGACCTAGATTTGGATGAGATGGAGAAAATAATTGAAGAGTGGGCTTTCATTGCTATTTCTCCTCTCTAAGTGCTCATCAAGTACATATGATCCATCCCATTGATCTCCCAGGATCTTATCAACAAAGAGTGGTAACTCCTAGTTCATAACTTGCAAATTTCATGAATTTTACCTTTGCTCTCTGTGTGAGTTGCTCTAGGTAAAGAAAGAACTAGGAAACTAATATGGATCTTGGATGATCACAAGAGCTCAGTTTTACCACATTTCATCAAGTGAGAACTATAGCCATCCAAATCATTGAAGTCTCACCTATGATGGTCATATCGATGAAAATTTATGTGGTGATCTATCTACCTTGGTGGTGGTATGTTTCCTTGGCATAATTTCAATTGTTGCAAATTTATCATGCCTTGACCAAGATATAGGATGAACTTTCCTCGACTCTTAAACCGATTCTAGTGCATTTCACAAGTAATTCAAGCACTTGATGCACATATTAAGGGGGAGCCCATCCTATACCTTGTGTCTTTTAAGACTAACCTTTTCTTCTAGTGAATTTGTGTAGTCTCTTGCTGAGAATGAGTATGCTACATTGACTCAATCCAAATTGGTTATCTCTCATATTCATTTGGATTGTATTTTTATCTCTTAAGTAGCTACTCTCCATAATATAGCTTAAACTCCCTTGTTTGGACTTAATTGACCAAAAGTGCCTATGTTCTTGCCTTCCACATGTATATGTATGCACTATCAAAAAAAGGGAAATTTAGTCTATGTTATAAGGTTTTGCAATTAGTGATCTACATGCCTTCCACATCCAAAATGATCACTAGTTGTGAAATTCTCTTGTGCAATTTAATGCCATCTCTTATCTTTATGAGCATTTCCTAGGTGACATTATGAGATATGGCCATTCATTCCAATTGGCATCAACTAGTGAAGATCCTTTCAATAGAACAACACTCGCACTTGTTGATCTTGGGATTTCTCTTGGTTGGGCTGGATAGCTCTCGAAACAAGCTTTCCAGAAAGTCCAAGATCACTAAAAATGGAGCTCAGAGTAAAGAGATATGACGTTTTCCGTGAGGTGACCTGTGCTGATTCTGAGAGCTGCGGCAAGTGCCGCGCATAAGGGCGGCAGTGCCGCACCTGTACAGGTCTTGATGGCTAGTTTTTGAACTCCAATGGCTAGTTTTGGTTTTGGGTGTATATATACTCATCCCACTGGCCCCTAGGCTAGCTGCTGACGACCAAAACATTACAAAGCCTTATGAAGACTCTCTCAATTGGTGTCAAAATTATGAAGATCATATTTCAATTGGTATTGATTGATAATCTTTAACTTGGTATATCAAGAAATATGTCTTCAGCTGATATCTCAATATGACAACAAGAGCTAGCAATGGACTTTCAATTGATATCAAGCACAAGTTTATGATATCTCCTTGAAGATGATGATGATGAGAGATGGGCACAAATGAAATTATCTTGCATAAAGAAGTACTAGTCCCATCAAAGCACTAAATCCAAGTATTGAAATCATCTTCATGGTGGAGATTATGAGGCTTAGAACAAAGGTATATCGCTCCATGAACTCATGTAGTTACCTTTGTGCATCTAGGCCTTTACATGCTAGTGTGTGCATGTGTATGCAATTTTTGAGTCACACCATAAGTTTGTTCTTGTGGTGGCGATTAGAGAATTCTTTAGATATTTGGTTGATACCTCTTGTGGTGATGGCATGAGTTTGTCTCATGTTATACTGTCATCTAAGTGAGGTATGAGCCAAATATGCTAACCTCTTAAGAATCTTGACCTAAAAGTTGCATACTTTGTTTGGTAGAAAATAGGTGAGAAATCCCATATGCTAAACTTTTACCTACTCTTGCCCTCACTTATCGACCAACATTTCTTCCTTTTGGTGGAGAGATCCTTTTTGGAGATTAATGCCAAAGGGGGAGAAATATTGGGGGAGAATGTAAGGGGCGAGAGATTGATATGAGGATGGAAAGGGGTAAAGGAGAGGCATACATATAAGGTTTTTAAAAAAATAATATTATGGTGTGTGCAAGGATAGTTTAAATTAATGCTCTTGATAAGGACCATTTATGCTAGTGTGTGGCATTCATGCCTTGAGTGATGCTTGTATTCTCCTGTGCTGGTCAGGCAGGTGCGGCAGTGCCGCTCTCTGGTGCGGCAGTGCCGCCCTCTGCTGGTCAGCAATCTTTGAGTGCATGAACTAGTCATGAGCATCACGATTATCATGTTACACCTTGCACCCCATGGATGCTAAGATATATGGAGAGTTCCCACACTTCATCTTAAATATGTGCATTTGGCATTTGAGGCCAAAATTTGAATTCCTTCAATGCACACATTTAGGGGGAGCTCACTATATAATAGGATTCAAAATCTTAATGTTTATCAATCTCTTGTAAGCTTTAGTTGTGTTGTCATCAATCACCAAAAAGGGGGAGATTGTAAGTGCATCTAGCCCTTTAGTGGGTTTTGGTAAATTGAATGACAACACAATTAAAGGTCTAATAAGTTTGCTAAGTGTTGAATAGGAAATTGAGTCTATTGCATATACTTGTGGGTTGTGTATTAACAAGTATATACAAGGTTCAACTAGTAGGCAAACTTGATGATATGCCACATTGTGTTAAAGTGAATGCCAAACTGTGTATTGTGGTATTGGAAGTTTTTGGAAGCAATCTAGTTCAAGCAAAAGACAACAATGCAAATGGAATCAATGAAATGGCTTCTATGTTGTGGGATATCATAGCATCATGTGAAAGCAAACATACTTGGTAAATGACAATGTATAGTGGATATAAGTCGGTCTCTACATTGGTTTGCTTACATGGATGAATATATGAAGGATCAATTGGAATGTCAAGCCAAAATAAGAAGGAAATAAGGAATCGTGAATTAGCTTGACCATATTGATGTTGATCCATGTATGTCTCTATGTGAGACAAACTGAAGCTTGATTGATCTCAACATTCATATCTAGAAAATATTCAAGCAAGGATCAAAATATTGAAGAAATGTTTTTCAATGGATGCTTAATATAATGTGACTTAAGTATGGCTTGATAGGGTGAAGATAGCAAGGAAAGGGCTTCGAGGTACTAAGCGAAGGTGAAGGGCAAGCGACTGGCTTGGCGACCGAGGTACCATGGCTAAGGTGAAGAAGAGAGTACTTGCATTGAGTCGAGGTACTAATCAAGCTATGAGGAGTCATATTGTGTTGAGGATCAAATCATTAGTGGAAGTGACTTGAAGCCATGAAGGTGAACTCATATGTATAGGAAATGGTTCAAGTCACATAATCAAGGTATAATGAGAATGAGGAAAACATATTCGATAATAGAAGTTTCAATTGCCAAATGAAGTGGCAACCAGCTCAAAGGCATTTACATTCTTTTATGCTTTGAAATTTGAGTTTAGGAAAAGCCGTACTATAAAGGGGGATTCTAGTATAGTTGGTCAACTGTGTAACCAGATGCTCAAAACTACATATCTATATCCTCTTACCCAGCCAAAGCAGCCAACTAAAAATCTCCAGATTCTACCTGTTTTCGTTAGGCGGCAGTGCCGCCCTATGAGGACGGCAGTGTCGCCCATAAACGACCATTGAGACCTAAGAGGTATAAATACCATTTGGGACAGCCCACAACTGTGATCCTTCTTCTCTAATGGTTCAGTTCAAAACTGAATAGACCAAAGCTCACCTCTCTCTCCTCCATTGTTGCTCCTTCAAGCTCTAAGCAATCCTTGATTTCCACCATCAAAACTTGAGAGAAAAGGTAGCAAAACTCGATTGGAGAGCAGATCCACTGATTCCCAAAGTCTAAGAGCATTTGGTTCACTGTTTGGCTAGTGGTTCTAGGGTTTGTTACTCTTGGAGCTTGCTCCTAGCCAGCTAGGCATCGCCCTTGTGCTTGCCAACTCTGTGTGGAAGCCTTGGGAGGTTTGTAACCTCATCCTGCAGCTAAGAAATTACCCCTCACTTCAAGAGTTCATTCTCTTGATTTGAGAACGAGGGCAAGGCAAGCCTTGGTGGTGAGCCAATCCTTTTGTGGATGCCTCAACAACATGGACTTAGGCAAGCCTTGGTGGCGAGCTGAACCACTGGGATAAATTTTGTGTCTCGCGTGCTTCACTTTGTGTTCTTGCTGGTTCAAGCTCTTTGCTAGCTGTTGTTAGGGTTTGCATAGCTCGATCCTCTCTTGTGTGAGATTTCTGTGGTATCCAGTCTTCAAACTAGATTTTGTCTTTCTATTGTAGGATTGAGCAGTTGAGAGGGTCAGGTTACTATCTATGAAATATCAACGCTGTCTACTTTATTTTTAAAGAGCGGCAGTGCCGCCCTATAAGGCCGGCAGTACCGCCCTCTGTTCTAATAGAGTTTCGAGTTAAATTTTTACAGGCCTATTCTCCCCCCTCTAGGCCTCCTAGGCGACATCAAGGTCCTTTCACTTAGTGTCAGTGCAGAAAGTGACCCACATGTAAATATTTATAGTTTTGCTATATGTTGTAATAGGATATGGCCTAGCACTCAATGACATAGGGTTTATACTGGTCCAGGCAACATGCCCTACGTCCAGTTTGAGTCAGTCAGTGACTTTATTCCTAAGCCTAGGTGCTCGAAGTTTGCTGCAGGGTTATAAATGGAAGGGAGAAAGATGGGGGTGCAAGAGGTCCGGTTGGATTCTAGTCTAAAGGACCGAGAGTGACAAGAGCTTCGCTATGTGCAAAGTATTTGAGCATGTGCTCTATGTAGCTTTAAAGTGTCTGAAGCTAGCAGAGGGTGAATCAATGTAAGTGAACTGAGGGGTCTCCTTGTTGGGAGAGAGCGCATCCCCTTTTATAGATGAAGGGGACAACCTTATAAATGAGAGAGAGAGTACGTATGCTACTAAGTCTTGTTGCCCATGCCATCGGGTACAAGAGGATTGTAGGCGCCCATAACATTGTCGATGTCAGACACATGCGTGAGGTTTTTACTATGTTCTCCATGTAGGGGGGAAATGACGGTGTCTACAACACTATTGGTGCCCGAAGGCATGTGGGGGGAGCCTTTCCGTGTTTGTCATGGTGTGGGAGTTGATGGCGCCCATAACACTGTAGGGTAAATATCGGCGCCCACAATACTGCTTGGGTTCTAGCATGCCTGGAAGGTGACAGGGCACCCTCCTGACATGTCCTATCGGTTACTGTCCTACAAGTCTATAGGGTATAGTCCTCGGTATTGTGGTTGACATGAGTGCCCTACCTTACTTGCTCTATTCGTTTCCTAGTCTTTACCGAGCGAGTGTCCCCGGTCGGTTGGTCCCAGTCGGCTCTGACTACGCCAGTTAGAGAAGAGTAGTAAGCAGGGGTTCGGCGCATCCTCGGTCGAAGAGGCAGATCAGAGTCAGAAGCTAGCGCTGCTCCTCCTTGGCCAGGCCTTCCTATTGGAGAGGCGGGCTGGAGTTGGAAGGGAGCGTTGTTCCTTCTTAGCGAGGCCTTCCGGTCGGAGATTGGATCACCCTTTTGGCCTATCGTTTAGGTATTTGGGCTAGTCCAGGAGTTGCGCGTCATTCGCAACATTGTCTGCTGGGCCGAGCCTTTGATGGGAAGCCAATCCATGAGAGACCCTGGGTTTATGAACTCGACACCTAGGCTCTTGCACCAATAATTAGATATCCTCTGCAAGAGGTCACCGACGTTGATCACCAATGCTTTGGGCACGGGCTTCACGTTCGCCTAGATGGCCAAGACAGAGGTGGCGCCAGACTTGACAAGCTAGGCCACGCACACTCGTGTAGGACTCATCGAGCACTCTCAAGGCGGCATCGGCACAGTCCGCTAGAGAAGATGGGAACACCATGTCCACGGACGTGCCAGGTTGCTCTGGCTCTGGTTCTAGTTCTGGTTGAGGCCTTCCAATGTTTGGAGTCTCTTGGAGGGGAAGGATGAATCTGAGGTAGCATTTTTTTCTTTTCCTTATTATTACTCATGCACTGCAGCACTTGTTGGATGGAAACTCCAAAACTAGAGTACGAATGGTACAAATTCAGAAAGCGGGGTCTATCCATTGCTACAAATTGTAGCCACTCATGTGTACTATTGATGTCAATTGCTCGATTATGTGCATTCCTGCTCCATAATTCTGTACTTATAGGCTGATTTTGAAGTGAGATGTCCAAGAGGCGGGGGGGGATGTTTTGCATTGTAGATCGATGTCATCCAGCTTATAATTCAGATATAAATTAAATTGTTGCAATCAATCTGATGCAGTGGGAAAACATAACAGATAGTAAGAACCTCATATCATCTTTGAGTAGTTACTAATTGGAGGCTCCATGTTAATCTTTAAAGGATGTGCTAAAAAAGATAAATCTTAAAAGTTCACATCCATCGCTGAACTTTAGTTGGAGCCACAAATGTACATAATTTCTTTAGTTGTTCCAACCCAGCTAAAGCATGGTTAAAGATGAAATTGCCCCTCTATTTTTCTGTGACCACATCGGGTTCAACAAAAGGCAAGGCAACATCGTAAATAAACACCGATTAGCTAGATGATCCAAACAACACCAGATGATTCGAGTAGAATCGTCTGGGAAGTTTTTCGTGTTGCTAGTGGGGGAAGTTTTGTTTTGTCAGCGGGTGTGCGCGAGCGCACCCGTGGGTGTAGCCCCCGAGCCCCCCGGCGATTCGGGCAGAGTCGCCTGGGGGGTTTTGTCAGCAGGTGTGTTTTAGGGATCGGGCGAGATGGAGTCATGGATCCTGGCATCGGGTGCAACTAAGGCAGTTTAGGGATCGAGCGAGATGAAGTCACGAATCCTGGTGTCGGGCGTAGCCGAGGTAGTTTAGGGATCGGGCAAGACGAAATCGTGGATCCTGGAGTCAGGCGCAACCGAGGCAGTTTAGGGGTTGGGCAAGATGAAGTCGTGGATCCTAGCATCAGGCACAACCAAGGCAGTTTAGGGATCGGGTGAGATAGAGTCACGGATCCTGGCATCGGGCATAGCTGAGGCAGTTTTAGGGATCAGGCGAGATGGAGTCGCAGGTCCTGGCGTCGGGCGTAGCTGAGGCAGTTTTTAGGGATTGAGCGAGATGGAGTCGCGGATCCTAGCGTCGGGCACAACCGAGGCAGTTTTTAGGATTTGGGCATGACGGACTCACGGATCCTGGCGTCGGGCCTAGCCAAGGCAGTTTTAGGGATCGGGTGAGACGGAGCTCATGGATCCTGGTGTCGGGCATGATTGATGTAGTTTTAGGGATCGGACGAGATGGAGCTCATGGATCCTAGCGTCGGGCGCAGCTGAGGCATTTTTAGGGATCGAGCGAGATGGAGCTCGTGGATCCTGGCATTGGGCGTAGCCGAGGTAGTTTTAGGGATTGGGCGAGACGGAGTCGTGGGTCCTAGCGTCGGACGTGCCAAGGCATTTGGGCGTCTTGAGCTCCTGAGCCCCATTAGGTTTGGTAGGGGTCAGGTTTGAGCTAGAGTTTTCGTGCATTACCCCGTCCATAGTTTTTGCAATCGGAGGGGCTGAGCTAACATTGCTAGCCTCGATGGCTCGAGTGACACGCTCGGTGAGCTCGCTAACGGGCACGTTCGAGTGAAATCCGAGTCCGTCGTTCATGATGGGGTCAGCATAGCCCTCATGTGGCATTCCACTGCTCCTTAACCTACAACTTGGCAGATGCCTAGGTCATTTTGAAGACTGACCTAGGTGGCCGCTGGCCTCCCCTCGATGGAGATTCTATGGGTTTGGCTCAAGGTTAGGATTGAACGAGAAGGTTGAGATGACCCTATCTGCATCAGGGTAGACTAGACAAGGGCCGCTCGAGGCTCATCTATGTTTTCTCCCCTGGCTCTATTTGACGCGAGGCAACCTTGAGCCCTTCGTGGGCCGGCCTTCGAACCCCAGTCGGTCATTGCTCATGTTGAATAAGGCAACTGCTGCTTCGTGACGCAACATGGAGCGTTTTGATGTATTTAACTGCATATGCGATGCCTCGGATGTATGGAATGAATGAATGCGTGTATAGATGAGTGAATGACAGCAGATGAATGAATGTTTATATAAAGAAATAGTGGGGGTTGGTAATGTTACTTTGATGGCTCGAGTGATGGGGTTTGAAGAGCTCTAGTCAGAAATGTCCGACCAGGATCCACGCTCGTCGTTCGTGATAGAGTCGGCATGGCCCACATGGGGCGTCCCTTTGCTCCTTACCTATCTCTTAGCATTTACCTAAGCCGTTCGATCGACTCAGGAAGCCCGATGGTCTCTCCTAGGCAAAGATCCCGTAGTTGGCCCTTTACAACTCTCGCTTGGGAAGGCGGAAGGGCACCTACATGTGGTGGTGCTTTGTTTCTCACGCTCGGTGTGCGTTAGTGGTGGGCCATACCTAGGCCATGTCCTATCTGACCAGGCGCCATTTTGCCAGGTAGGGTGCGTCCCATCGGTCAGGGCGCATCCCGTCATTTCCCATCCGCATTGAATGGGGGAAGGGAGAGGGTTTTTTCGCCTCAATCATTTGCCCTTCTTCAACTGCTACATCTCCTCCTTAAATAGGGGAAGGGAGAGGGAAAGGAGAACTCATAGACCTATTCGTGATTTTGGAGCGCAATGTCGAGGTGGAGGGCATCCAGCGTAGATGAGGTGGTGCTGGCCACCTCCACCGAGAAGGGGCTACTTCCACCAAAGGGGGTGGCGCAATGGAGGGTACTGCACATCGCCGACTTCATCACCATCTGCGAGGTTTTCATCGAGATGGAGCCACACGTGGACTTCTACCGGCGAATCTTCTCTAGGCGAGTCTTGTTGGAGGGGAAGATGCTCAAGACTACACTGGTGGGGGGTTTCACCCTTGCAGCTGCTCAGGTTGGCCAGTTCATAAAGATTGATGAGACATCCTCCAGCCACAACGGCCATACTTTGGCGGGCAGTGTTCCTGTCTAGGAGCTACCTCGACTGCATGAGAAGGTCCAGAGCTCCATGCTCTTCGGCTGAGCATTTGTGGGTATGACACCCTTGAGGTACTCGTTGCGCTCATCGAAGTCGAGGGAGCGGAACTGGGTGGGGCCCTTGCGGTGGTGGTTATGTCCAGCGGTATGTGCCGTGGCCTCTCCTTTGGTATCAGTCGATGCCATCGAGTGGCCACAGTAGCATTTGGGGTAGAAGTAGTTAGCAAATGTAACCATTAAGTTCATGGGGGAGCCCCTGTGTGAACAATTTTTGTATTAATGAATACATCAGTTCTGCTTTGTGATAGAATTTCTATCCATTCCTTGTTTTTTATCCTAGCATAGCTTTGTTTTTATCCTTTCTTTTTTGCACCTACCCGTTCGTTCCATAGGCTACAACTTTAAGAACCTAGGCATGGCCCATGAGGCTCGGCTGCTCGTAACCGTAGGTCGTGGCGGGGTGCGCTCGGTCAGGAGTAAAAACAAAGTCACATAGGGTAATCAAAGGAATGGAATGCCCTTTTGTTTGGGCAATGCCCTTTTGTTTGGGTGAAAAGTTTTTACCATGTGATAGTAAAAAAAGAGGTAGTATTGTACCCTTATGGAGCCCCCAAGCGACTCGGGCTGAAAGTGTTCTGGCTGGGGTGCTTTATAGGAGCAAGTGTTGAATAAAAAGCGGTAAGACCGAATTTAGGGGAAAAAATGACGTAGCTGTTCAATATTCCAAGTGTTGGTGAGAACATTGCCGTTGTCGTCCTTCAGTAAGTAGGCACCCGGTCGGATCACCTTGGTCACCGTATCAGGACCTTCTCGTGGTGGAGAGAGTTTGTGCTTCTCCTTCGTTGATTGGTCCTCCGGAGTATGAGATCGCTGACTTCGAGGATCCTTCCCTGATCTTCCTTTCGTGGTACCTGTGGAGAGTTTGCTGGTAGAGAGCAAAGCGGATGCCGGTTGTCTTGTGGGCTTCCCGAGCAGGTCGACAGCGTCTTGCTGAGCCTCTATGGCCTGGTTGTAGTCGAAAGCCTTCACTCTTAGGGCGTCGTGGTTCAGGTCGGAGGGTAGCACTACTTCAACTCCGTAGGCCAGGAAGAAGGGTGTGAACCCTATAGATCGGTTTGGGGTCATTCTTAGGCTCCAAAGGATCACTGGGACCTCTATAGCCCATCGCCCGACGTATTTGTTGAGTCAGTCAAAAATGCGTGGCTTAAGTCCTTAGAGGACCATGCCATTGGCATGCTCGACCTAACCGTTAGTACATAGATGTCCGACCAAGGCCCAGTCGATCCTGATGCTGTATCCATCACTAAAGTCTAGGAACTTCTTCTCGGTGAAGTTAGTTCCATGGTCAGTGATGATACAGTTAGGAACGCCGAACCGGTAGATGATGTCGAGGAAGAATTTGACCACCTCTTCCGAGCGGATGTTGGTGATGGGCTTGGCCTCTATCCACTTGGTGAACTTGTCGACCACTATGAGCAGGTGAGTGAAGCTGTCTGAGCCCTTTTTGAGGGGACCTACCATGTCGAGGCCCCAGACCACAAATAGCCAGATGATGGGGATGGTTTGAAGCTCCTACGCTAGCAAATGAGTTTGCCAAGCATAGAATTGGCATCCCTCACACCTACGGATGACCTCCTCTGCACCTCGTAGTGCGGTGGGTTAGTAAAAACCTTGGCAAAAGGCTTTTTCGACCAGCAACCTTGGGGCCACGTGATGTCCACAGGTCCTGGCATGGACCTCGAGAAGGAGCTACTTCCCCTAGTTGGTAGGGATGCACTTCATGAGCACCCTCGATGGACTCCATTTGTAGAGTTCATCATCGAGCGCGACAAAGGTCTTGGCACGTCGAGTGATCTATCGAGCTTCAGTCCTTTTGGGTGGGAGGACCTCCTTGTGGTGGTAGGCGAGTAGCGGCGCTCGCCAGTCGGTTTGATCGAGTGCCAGCACGGTGATGTCAGTGGGCGATATCGTCATGGAGGCACTAGGGTCGGAGCCCTGAGCGCCAGCTTGGTGTCAGGGTCGGAGCCCCCAGGCATTGGCTTGGTGTTGGGGTGTGTCTGGATCAGACCTTCTAGGACATGGGCGGATGGCTCGTAGAGATCATTGATGAAGATCCTACTCGGAGATGGATCCCTGCCTGGCGGCCAATTTTGCGAGAAAATCAGCGGCATTGTTGTCCTTTCGGGGGACGTGATGCAGCTCGATCCCCTAGAATATGTCCTTGAGCTTGTGCACCTCCTGGTAGTATGTTGCCATGAGGGGGTTTTTGCAGGAGGACTCTTTCATGACTTGGTCAACGACCAACTCCAAGTTGCCGTAGACGTAGAGTCACGTAGCGCCGAGCTCGATGGCGATGCGTAGCCCATTGATGAGGGCCTCGTATTCCATGGCATTGTTTGAGACCGAGAAATGGATGCGAATGGCGTAGCGAAGCCTACTCCTATCCGAGGAGATCAAAACCACTCTAGCCCTCGAGCTGGGCGCCATTACGGACCCATCGAAGTACATTGTCCAGTACTCATGGGTGACGTTCGGGGTCGGTTGCTAGACCTCCATCCATTCAGCGATAAAGTCCATGAGAGCCTGAGACTTAATAGCGGTATGGGGGATATACCTGATGTCATGGCCCATGAGTTCGAGTGCCCACATGGAGATTCATCCCACGGCATCGCAGTTGCGGATGATGTCTCCGAGCAGGTATGAAGTGACGGCTATGACTTTGTGGTCGGTGAAGTAGTGTAGGAGCTTCCGGGTCACCATTAGCATGGCGTATTGGAGTTTCTACACTTGGGGGTATCAGACCTTAGGGTTGGTGAGTACCTCCTTGATGAAGTATACATGTCACTAGACCTTAAGGTGGTGTCCCAGCTCCTCCCTTTTGACAACCAGGGTGGCGCTCACCACATGGTTGGTCGCTACGATGTAGAGGAGGAGTGGTTCTCCCTGTTCAAGAGCAATGAGGATTGGGGCCGACGTCAGTGACACTTTGAGGCTCTCTAGAGCCTACTGAGCTTCCTCAGTCCAGATGAAGGCATCCATCTCTTTGAGGAGCTTGTAGAGTGGCATCCCCTATTCACCGAGCTAGGAGATGAATCGGCTCAGGGCAGCCAGACAGCTGATGAGCCTTTGTATGCCCTTGACGTTGAGTATAGGGCCCATGTTGGAGATGGTCGTGATCTTTTCGGGGTTGGCCTCGATGCCGTGCTCGGACACAATGTATCCAAGCAGCTTCCCTTTCAGAACCCCAAAAACACATTTCTCGAGATTCAATTTGATGTTAAACCTTCGGAGCTTCGTGAACGTTGTGGCCAAGTTTGTGGTCAGGTCGCAAGCTTGTGCCATTTTGACCACTATGTCATCAACATAGACGTGATTGTTGGTTTTGACCGCTTGACTTGATCAGGCTGATAAGCAGATCGATTTGGTCGGCAAAGCATTACTGCATGCACCTTTGGTAGGTGGCGCCAGCGTTCTTCAGACCAAAAGGCATGGTTACGTAATAGTATGACCCATACGAGGTGATAAACGAGGTTGTGAGTTGATTAGACTCTTTCATCGCAATCTGGTGATAGCCTGAGTAGGCATCCAAAAAGGAGAGGATCTCTCATCCCGAGATGGAGTCGATTATCTTGTCTATGCATGGCAAAGGAAAGTGATCCTTTGGACATGCTTTGTTGAGGCCAGTATAATCAACGCACATTCTCTATTTCCTGATCTTCTTTTTAATAAGAATAGTGTCGGTACAGAAAGTGACCAACTAGTAAATATTTATAGTTTTGCTGCACGTTGTGATTGGTGGTGGCCTAGCACTCAATGACATAGGATTTATACTGGTTCAAGCAACGTGCCCTATGTCCAGTGTGGGTCGATCGGTGACTTTATTCCTAAGCCCAGGTGCTCGAAGTCTGTAGTGGGGTTACAAACGAGAGAGAGAGATGGGGTGTCCGGTCGGTCTGGTCGGAAGGGCCGAGATCGATAGGAGCTATGCTATGAATGAAGTGTCCAAGCGTGTGCTTGAGGGGTTGCGAGTTATCGATCAAATGAACCTGGACTTGAAGAGGTCGACTTGGGTTAACTATCTATGTTTGGAGGGAGCACATCCCCTTTTATAGAAGAAGTGGATGGCTTTACAAGTGGGAGGGAGAGAGAGTATGGATGTTTCTAAGCCTTGTTGCCCACGCCGACGGGGACGGGATAATGGTGGGCGCCCGCAATACTGTTGATGTCACTGCAGAATGTCAGGTTGAGCTGCAAAATTTTGTATTTAGCCCAAAAAATAATGCTTCTTTCTTATTTCACACCAAAACTAAAAATCTTTCTTATATGTCCCTGACTTGAGTTTTTGCTATTGTTCTATTGTTTCGGTGTCAAATAAGAAAGAAGCATTATTTTTTGGGCTAAATACAAAATTTTCTCTTCTTCAAGACTAGAGGACGTCAGTACGGATGTTTCTAAGCCTTGTTGCCCACGCCGACGGGGACGGGATAATGGTGGGCGCCCGTAATACTGTTGATGTCACTGCAGAATGTCAGGTTGAGCTGCAAAATTTTGTATTTAGCCCAAAAAATAATGCTTCTTTCTTATTTGACACCGAAACTAAAAATCTTTCTTATATGTCCCTGACTTGAGTTTTTGCTATTGTTATATTGTTTCGGTGTCAAATAAGAAAGAAGCATTATTTTTTGGGCTAAATACAAAATTTTCTCTTCTTCAAGACTAGAGGACGTCAGTACCTGCAAAAATGCTGTCAAGTCAGGGACATATAAGAAAGATTTTTAGTTTCGGTGTCAAATAAGAAAGAAGCATTATTTTTTGGGCTAAATACAAAATTTTCTCTTCTTCAAGACTAGAGGACGTCAGTAGCTGCAAAAATGCTGTCTCGTCGACTGGAGGCATGGCTTTACCACATTCACCTAGTACGGTGAATTCCGGCGCCCACAATACTGTTGATGCCTAGAGGCACATGGGGGTCTTATCGTACGGGTGTTTTGACCGGTGCCTACAATACTGTAGAGGTAAACATTGGTGCCTACAATACTGTTTGTGGCAGGGCGGTTGTAAAGTATTGTTCTATAGGGTATGGTCCCTGGTGCCGTGGATTGACTTGCGAGCCCCGTCTTGCCTTCCTTCATACACCTTTTGGTTCTTTCTGAGTGGGCGTCCTCGGTCGGATGGCCATAGTTTGTTCTGGCACGCCAGTCAAAGAATAGCGATGGGCAGGGTTTTCTATGAACCCCGGTCGGAGACACGGGGTTGGAGTTGGAGGCGGTGCTTGGGTCAGGCTTTCTGAGTGGAGGTCATGCAAAGGCGGCCGGGGCCTGATGCTAGCACTCCGATCGGAGAGGCCATTCAGAGTTGGCCTGAGCCTAAGCTAGTGCTCCGGTCAGAAAGATGGGCCGAAGGCGGCCAGGACCTGAAGTGAGTGCTCCGAGCTGTTGAACTTAGGCTCTTGGGCCAGTCTAGAGGAAAAAAGGCCGTCCTCCTGGGCTGAGGCCTGGCGTGGAAGTCGGTCCCCGAGGGACCCCAGGTTTATGAACCCGATAGGAGCCCCCAAGCCCCCGGGCGATTCAGGCAGAATCATCCAGGGGATTTTTGCCTTGCTGGTGGGTGGGCACGAGCGCACCCGCGAGTGTAGCACCCGAGCCCCCGGGCGGTTCATGCCAAACTGGCTAGGGGGTGTTTCTGAGTTTGTCAACGAGGGATGTCTTTCTGTTTTGTCGGTGGGTGCGCGCGAGCGCACCCATGGGTGTAGCCCCCGAGCCCCAGGCGGTTTGGGCCGAACCGTCTAGCGGTGTTGTCTCAGTAGGGGTGTTTGCATGCTTTTAACCGAGGCATCATTGCGCAGCCGAGGCGGTGAGGTGCAGGGGATAAGGAGAAAAAGCAGAACTCACCAATCTTAGGTGTCGATGCATGCCTTGGGATCGGGTGAGTCAAAATTTGTGAACAGACCATGGCGTCGGTGCGCGCCGTGGATAGGGACGAGGTGGAATCGTGAGTAGACCTAGGTGTCGGTGCGCACCATGGATCAAGAGAGTTAGTTTTAGTTAGTGAAGCCGTTATGCAAGTTTAGGAGTCACAGTCCCAGGAGCCATAGCCGGATGTCGCCGATCCTATCGATGCGAGTTTGGGGTCACGGTCCCAGGGTTTCTTGGAGCACTGTGAAGCCATCTAAAGCCGTTACGTGAGTTTAGGAGTCACGGTCCTAGGAGCAATAGCTAGATGTCGCCAATCCTATTGGCGCGAGTTCAGGGTCATGGATCCAGGGTATCTTTGGAGCGCAGTCGGAAGTGAAGCTGTTACAAATACGTTGTTAGTTTAGTTAAAGATCAGACGAGGCGGTGCTCGTGGGTCCTGGCGTCGGTGCACACTAGGGACCGGGCGAGTCATAGTCGTGGATCTGGCGAGTTTGAGGTCACCGTCCTTGGCATTGTTCTCGAGCCCCCGAGCCCTTTCGGGCCTTCGTAGGGGTCGACGTGAGCTCGAAGACTAGGGGGGCTAAGTTTCGTCGCCTGTCCCGATCGCTCGTGCTCGAAGACTGGCTCGGTGAGCTCGCTAATGGGTGTGATCGAGTGGAATCCGAGTCCGTTGTTCGTGATGGGGTTGGCATAGCCCTCTTGTGACATTCCACTACTCCTTTATCTGCAACCCAACAGATGCCTAGGTCGTTCTGGAGACCAACCTGGGTGGCCTTTCGGCCTCCCTCGATGGAGATTCTGTGGGCTTAGCGAGAGGTTCAGGATCAAATGAGAAGGTTGAGATGACCCAGTCTACCAGACTAGGCTAGGGCCGCACGGTGCTCATCTACAGTTTCTCCCCTGGCTCTATTGGTTACTCATATCGAATGAGGCAACCGCCGCTTCATGATGCAACACGGAGCGTTCTGATGCATTTTGCTGCACATGCGATGCTTAGTTCCCGAGCCCCCAGGCGGTTCGTGCCCTAACCATTTGGGGGGTTCAGGCGTATGGAATGAAATGCGCGTATGGATGTATGAATGTTTTAAATTGAAATAGAGGGGCTTTGATAGTGTTTTACCTTGACGACTGGAGTGACGGGGTTCGAAGAGCTCCAGTCAGAAACGTCTGACCAGGACCTGCGCTTGTCAATCATGGGTTAGCCCTTGTGCAAACAGTTTTGTATTAATGGACACATGCTTACTTTGATGACCTGAGAGACGGGGTTCGGAGAGCTTCAGTCGGAAATGTCCGACCGGGACCCATGCTCGTCATTCGAGACGAAGTTGGCGTGGCCCGCATGGGGCGCCCCTTCGCTTCCAATCTGTATCTCAGGTGTGGATACTGAGTGATTCGATCGACTCAGGGGGCTGGTTGGTCTCTCGGTGGAGATTTTGTGTGGTGGTGCCTCCAGCCAGGGGCTCCATGTTCTTCTGCTG
This sequence comes from Miscanthus floridulus, assembly GCF_019320115.1. NCBI lineage: Eukaryota > Viridiplantae > Streptophyta > Magnoliopsida > Poales > Poaceae > Miscanthus > Miscanthus floridulus. The sequence goes on from NC_089581.1 coordinate 97,279,378, forward strand.
AGCATCTATAGGCATGACTCCTTGAAGGTATTTATTGCATTCGCCGAAGTCGAAGGAGCGGAGCCGAGCGGGTCCCTGGTGGTTGCATCCGGTTTCTTCTTTGGCCTCCAGGCGACGTCGTTGAGCGACCGCGGTAGTATTTGTAGCAGCAGAGAATGCAATAGTTTAGGTTTGTGGGTGAATCCCTATGTGAATAGTTTTTTGTATTAATGAATACATCCATGCTGTCCTTGTGACAGAACCACGATATTCGTTCCCTGTGTTTATATTAGCATAACTTTTGTTTTTTAACCTTTCTTTCTCATACCTGCCCTTTTGTTCCATAGGCTGCGACCTTGTGAGCCCGGGGCATGGCCCGCGAGGCTCAGCTGTTTGTAACCGTAGGAAAAGGCGGGGTGCGTTTGGTTGGGAGTAAGAACAGAGTTACGTAAGGAAAACACAGGGAATGGAATGTGTTTCTGTTTGGGGACATAATTGCTTTATCGTGCGATAGTAAAAAGAGAGGTAATATTTTAATATTGTACCCTTATGGAGCCCCCGAGCGACCCAGGCTGAAAGTGTTTCGGGCAGGGGTGCTCTTATGGGAGCATGTTCTAACTAAAAAGTGGTTTAGACCAAATTTAGGTGAAAAACGACGTAGCTGTTCAATGTTCCAAGTATTGTTGAGAAGGTTGTCATTGTTGTCCTCCAGTCGGTAGGTGCCTGATCGGACTACTTCAGTTACCGTATAGGGTCCTTCCCATGGTGGAGAGAGCTTGTGTTTTTCCTTAGTTGATTGGGTCCTCCGGAGTACGAGGTCGTCGACTCCAAGAATCCTTCCTCTGATCTTCCTTTCATGGTACCTACGGAGGGTTTGTTGGTAGCGAGCGGAGTGGATAACGGTTGCTTAACAGGCCTCTTCGAGTAGGTCAACTACGTCTTGTTGGGCCTCCGGGCTCGGTCATGGTCGAAAGCCTTCACTCTTGGTGTGCCGTGGTCGAAGTTGGAGGGCAACACTGCCTCGGCTCCATAGGCCAGGAAGAAGGGTGTGAATCCCATGGATCGGTTTGGGGTCGTTCTTAGGCTCCAGAGGATCGTTGGGACCTCCGCAACCCATCGCCCGGTGTATTTGTTGAGTCGGTCGAAGATGCGTGACTTAAGTCCTTGGAGGACCATGCCATTGGTGCATTCGACCTGATCGTTAGTTCATGGATGTTCGACCGAGGCCCAGTCGATCCTGATGCCATATCCATCGCTAAAGTTTAGGAACTTTTTCCGGTGAAGTTAGTCCCGTGGTCAGTGATGATACAGTTGGGAACACCGAATCGGTAAATGATGTGAAGGAAGAATTTGACTGCCTCCTCCGACCGGATGTTGGTGATGGGTTTGGCCTCTATCCACTTGGTGAATTTGTCGACCGCTACGAGTAGGTGAGTGAAACTGCTCGAGGCCTTTTTGAGGGGTCCTACCATGTCGAGGCCCCAGACCACGAATGGCCAGGTGATAGGGATAGTTTGGAGCTCTTGTGCCGGCAAATGGGTTTGCCGGGCGTAGAACTGGCATCCCTCACACCTGCGAACGACTTCCTCTACATCTCATAGTGTAGTGGGCTAGTAAAAACCTTAGCAGAAGGCTTTTCCGACCAGCGACTTTGGGGCCGCGTGATGCCCGCAAATGCTAGCATGAACCTCGAGGAGGAGATCCCTCCCTTGGCTAGTGAGGATACACTTCATGAGTACCCCTGATGGGCTCCATTTGTAGAGCTCGTCATCGAGTGTAACGAAGGTCTTGGCGCGTTGAGCGATTCGTCGGGCCTCCGTCCTTTCAGGCGGGAGAACCTCTTCGAGGATGTAGGCGAGTAGCGTTACTCACCAATCGGTTTGATCGGGCATCAATACGGCGACGCTCGTGGGTGGCATAGAGGTATTGGGATCGGAGCCCCTCGGCGCTGGTTGGGTGTCGGGGTCAGAGCCCCCGAGCACCGACTAGGCATCGGGGTGCATCTGGGTCAGACCTTCCAAGATGCGAGCGGACAGCTCGTGGATGTTGTTGATGAAGACCCCGCTTGGGGACGGATCCCGCCTAGCGGCCAGTTTTGCGAGGAAATCGGTGGCATCGTTGTCCCTTCGAGGGATGTGATGCAGTTCGATCCCCCAGAATTTGTCCTCGAGCTTGCACACCTCTTGGCAGTATGCCATCATAAGGGGGCTTTTGTAGGAGGACTCCTTCATGACCTGATCAACGACTAGTTCTGAGTCACCATGGATGTAGAGTCGCGTAGCGCCGAGCTCGATGGTGATGCGAAGTCCGTTGATAAGGGTCTCATATTCCGCATCATTGTTTGAAGCTGAGAAGTGGAGGCGGATGGCGTAATAGAGCCTACTCCCATCTGGGGAGATCAGAACCACTCTAGCTCCCAAGCTGGGTGCCATTATGGACCCGTCAAAGTACATTGTCCAGTATTTGTGTGTGACATCTGGGATTGGTAGCTGGACCTCCATCCATTCGGCGACGAAATCCGTGAGAGCCTGAGACTTAATAGCGGCGTGGGGGGTATATCTGATGTCGTGGCCCATGAGTTCAAGAGCCCATTTGGAGATTTTTCCTGCGGCGTCGTGGTTGCGGACGATGTCTTCGAGTGGGTATGAAGTGATGATCGTGACTTCATGGTCGGTGAAGTAGTGTAGGAGATTCCTGGTCGCCATTAGTACGGCGTATAGGAGTTTCTGCACATGGGGGTACTGGACCTTGGGGTCGGTAAGCACTTCTCCGATGAAGTATATGGGTTGCTGCACTTTGAGCTGGTGTCCTGGTTCCTCTGTCTCTATGACCAGGGTGGCGCTCACCACATGGTTACTTGCCACGACGTAAAGGAGGAGGGGTTCTCCCCGCTCGGGAGCGACGAGGATTGGGGCCGATGTTAGGGATGTTTTGAGGCTTTCGAGAGCCTACTGCGCTTCCTCAGTCTAGATGAAGGCGTCCGTCCTTTTGAGGAGCTTGTAGAGCGGCATCCCCCGTTCGCTGAGCCGGGAGATGAAGCGGCTTAAGGCAGCCAGGCAATCGGTGAGCCTCTATATGCCCTTGACGTTGCGTACGGGGCCCATGTTGGAGATGACCGTGATCTTTTTGGGGTTGGCTTCGATGCCGCGCTCGGATACGATGTATCCCAGCAGTTTTCCCTTTGGAACCCTGAAAACACACTTTTTGGGATTCAACTTGATGTTGAACCTTTGGAGGTTTGCGAACGTTGCGGCCAAGTTTGCGATCAGGTCACAAGCTTGAGCCGTTTTGACCACTATGTCATCAACATAGATGGCGATTGTTGGTTTTGGCCGCTCAGCTTGATCGGGCTGGTCGAGTGGGTCAATTTGGTCAGCGAAGCATTGCTGCATGCACCTTTGGTAGGTGGTGCCAGCGTTCTTTAGGCCAAAAGGCATGGTCACGTAGCAGTACAAACCATACGGGGTGATGAACGAGGTTGTGAGCTGATCAGACTCTTTCATCGTGATCTGGTGATAGCCTGAGTAGGCATCCAGAAAGGAGAGGATTTCACAACCCAAGGTGGAGTCAACTATCTGGTCTATGCGTGGTAATGGGAAATGATCCTTCGGGCACGCTTTGTTAAGTCCAGTATAATCGACGCACATTCTCCACTTCTTGGTCTTCTTTCTGACCAGGACTGGATTGGCGAGCTAGTCAGAATGGAAGACCTCCATGATGAACCCGGCTACTAGGAGTTTGGTGATTTCCTTGCCTATGGCCTTGCGCCTTTCGTTGTCACAGTGATGTAGGCATTGTTTAGCGGGCTTAGAGCCTGGGGTAAGGCGTAGTGCATGCTCGGCGACCTCCCGAGATATCCCCGGCATGTCAGACAGCTGCCATGCGAAGGCATCATGATTGTCACGCAGGAAGTCGATGAGCTCGCATTCCTATTTGGCCAGGAGCTAGGTCCCGATCTGAACTGTCTTGGTTGGGTTGGTGGGGTCGATTCCCACCGTCTTGGTTTCTTCGAGCGGGTGGAAGGCCAACGAGGAAGTTGGTTGGTTATAGTCCGGGGCTGCCAGGACCAACGACTCCCCGAGCCGTGGGAGTTTGGATGAGTTGACGACCGCAGTGGTGAGCTCATAGTGTTCGCGGTCGCACGTGAAGGCGTGCGAGAACGCGCTGCTCACAATGATGACGTTGTTTGGTCCTGACATCTTTAGCTTGAGGTAGGTGTAGTTGGGGATTGCCATGAATCTCGCGTAGCATGGCCGCCCCAAGATGGCGTGGTAGGACCCTAGAAAGTCCACCACCTCAAAGGTGAAGACCTCCGAGCGAAAGTTGGCTTGGCTACTGAATGTGACGGGCAGATCGATCTGCCTGAGCAGGTATGCCTGCACTCCCGGGATTACCCCATGGAAGGGGGAGCCCACCGGGCAGAGTTCTGATCGGGGGATGCACATGGCATCGAGGGTGTCGATGTACAGGATGTTGAGGCTGCTGCCGCCGTCCATCAACACCTTCGTAAGCCGCTTCTTGCGGATGATGGGGTCGACGATGAGCGGATAGCGTCCTAGTCTTGCGACATGGGAGGGATGATCCCTCTGATCGTAGGTGATTGGAGACTCCGACCAGCTGAGGAAAGAGGGGATGGCCGACTCAGCGGCACATGCCTCTTGATAGCGAACCTTATGCTGTCGCTTGGTCCAGATGACATCGGATCCACCAAAGATCATGATACATTCATCAGCGTCAGGGAAGTCGTCCGCGTCTTTGCCTACCGTGCCTCCCTTCTTGGGTGCTGCCTCTTTGCCATCTCCCTCCTTTGGCCCGCCGGCCTGTCGGAGGAAATGTTTGAGGAGCTCACACTCCTTGTAGAGGTGTTTGACAGGGTAGGCGTGGTTGGGGCTTGGACCATCCATGAGTTTGTTGAAGTGGTCAGGCAGTCCCTGATGGGGCTACTTGACTGTGCGATCGATCGTGGCGACCAGCGGGGCGCTTTCCGACTGACGTCGATCCTTTTTATTTTTCTTGCCCCTCTGCGTGGAGGGGCCCTTGTCTAGGTCCGTGCGGTTGGCTTTGATCTTGTCCTGGCCTCCGCTTAAGACCGCTCCGACCACCTCCTCGTCGGAGGCATGGTTGGTGGCTACGTCAAGCAGGTCATGGGTGGTACGGGGTTTCAAGAAGCCAAGCTAGTGGATAAGGGACTCGTAGTTCGTCCTAGAGAGGAACACGCTGATGACGTCTGCATCGACGACATCAGGGAGGGAGTTGCATCATTGGGAGAACCTATGGATGTAATCCCACAGGGACTCGCTGGGCTCTTGCTAACAGCTCTTGAGGTCCCAGGAGTTCCCCGGTCGGACGTACGTCCCCTAGAAATTCTTAACGAAGACCCTCTTGAGGTCTGCCCAGTCGTGGATGCTGTCATGCGGAAGGAATTCGAGTCACACCCGAACATGTTCCCCCACACAAATGGGAAGGTATTGAATGATGAAGAAGTCATCATCCACTCCTCCGGCCCAATAGGCGAGCCGGAAGTCTTTGAGCCAAATGCCTGGGTTTGTCTACCCAGTGTATTTGGTGATGTTGGTGGGTGGCCGAAAATGCTATGGGAACGGTGCTTTCTAGATGTGCCGATTGAAGGCCCGAGGCCCTAGGCCCTCGGGGCTAGGGTTCTGGTCGTCCAGCCAGCGACTATGCCTAGGGCATGTTTCGCCGGTTCCCTTGATGGTTTGGCCGGGATTCATGGCACCTACCACCATATGGTGGATAGCTTTATTATGTTAGGACCGATGCCGGTCGCCAATGGCGCTACGGGCGTCCTGGTGCGGATCGGGCCGCTCATGTACCGATGGTAGGTGCGGAGCAGGTGCCCGGTTGGACCGTGGCGCGACTACCGCACTCCGAGCCGGTCCTGGCGGCTGTAGCGATGAGCGAACGGAGTGATCTTTCTAGCGCATCCCCGTTCCCCTGGTGGGGAGAGAGGGCGCGCGTCGGAGTCATGATGTGGAGCTTTCCGCCTGTTGGACGGTGGTGGCTTCTACTAAAACCTAGAGGTTCTGGTAGACTGCCCGCTCCTAAGGGTCGATGGGCTTAGGAACATCACATAGAAGCATCGCTGCAGCAGCGATATTCTAGCTAGCCCGGGCGAATTGTGGGACATTGCTTCTCTCATTCATGATGTCACGTTGGACCTGACGGGCGCGACCCTGGGCGCCACCCGCCAGGCCGTGTGCGTGGGGCGCGACGTGCTGGGCCGACCGAGCCGGTGCAGGCGGTGGCTGGTTCTGCCGCCGTTGTCGCAATTCCTCAGCGTGCACTTGCGTAGACGCGAGGGCCTCTGCATGTGGGTCCAAAGGGGTGTGAGTCTATGTAGATTCCACAACCATCGACGGCTATCCCAGAGCATCTGCCATGGCGCACTCCTGGGATAGATGGTAGCATGGTGCCATGTCACCGACGCTGGAATCGTCGCTCATGCCCTCACCATCCAAGGGTTCATGGGAAGTGGCAGGAGTGTAGCCTGCTATTCCCATGAATTCAGATGTGAGGGGGAAAGGTGCCAGAACCCTTCGGAGTCCTCGGGCGTATGTATCTGCAAAGGACGCGAGGCCATAGGGGAACCAATCGTGCGGTGTTTGTGGCGTGGACGACACAGTCTCTCTAGGTGCTCGATTGGGGATAATAAATGAAGAGTAAGTAAAAGTACGCGTATTACTTACAGCGGGGTTTGAGCAGAGAATTTGCTCAGATAGAAGCGCAGATGCCGCGCTGTTGATGTCGTGCATCCCGGAGTCGATGGAGGGCGCCCCATTGATGGGTGTCGGAACATGCGCCTCCTTGTGGAGGTGGAGTACGCCGAGCCGGTCGGCGATGAAGTCTAGGCTTCCAAAGCAGAAGGCCTAGGAAGGCTCGAAGACGGGTGGAACCCGCATCCTGGTGGGCGAGAGTGTGGGAAATTCCATCGAGCCGAAGTGAATCGTATCGCCCGAGCCCGCCATGGCGGGGATGGCGGAAAAATGGGCCATCCGATTACCAAAAAAGCATTGAACGTACAGCGTCTTCCCCATGGACGGCACCAACTGTCGGTACAGAAAGTGACCAACTAGTAAATATTTGTAGTTTTGCTGCACGTTGTGATCGGAGGTGGCCTAGCACTCAATAACACAGGATTTATACTAGTTTAAGCAATGTGCCCTATGTCCAGTGTGGGTCAGTCAGTGACTTTATTCCTGAGCCTAGGTGCTCGAAGTCTATAGTGGGGTTACAAACGAGAGAGAGAGAGAGATGGGGTGTTTGGTCGGTCCAGTCAGAAGGGCCGAGATCGATAGGAGCTATGCTATGAACGAAGTGTCCAAGCGTGTGCTTGAGGGGTTGCGAGTTATTGATCTAATGAACCTGGACTTGAAGAGGTCGACTTGGGTTAACTATCTATGTTTGGAGGGAGCACATCCCCTTTTATAGAAGAAGGGGATGGCTTTACAAGTGAGAGGGAGAGAGAGAGTACGGATGTTTCTAAGCCTTGTTGCCCATGCCGACGTGGATGGGATAATGGTGGGCGCCCGTAATACTATTGATGTCACTGCAAAATGTCAGGTTGAGCTGCTTTCTTCAAGACTAGAGGACGTCGGTACCTGCAAAAATGTTGTCTCGCCGACTGGAGGCATGGCTTTACCACATTCACCTGGTATGGTGAATTCCGGCGCCCACAATACTGTTGATGCCTAGAGGCATATGGGGGTCTTATCGTACGGGTGTTTCATTGGCGCCTACAATACTGTAGAGGTAAACGTTGGCGCCTACAATACTATTTGTGGCAGGGCGGTTGTAAAGTATTGTTCCGTAGGGTATGGTCCCTAGTGTCGTGGTTTGACTTGCGAGCCCCGTCTTGCCTTCCTTCGTATGCCTTCTGGTTCTTTCCGAGCGGGCGTCCCTGGTCGGATGGCCCTAGTTGGTTCTCGCGCGCCAGTCAGAGAATAGCGATGGGCAGGGTTTTCTATGAACCTTGGTCGGAGACACAGGGTCGAAGTTAGAGGTTGTCCTCGGGTCAGGCTTTCCGAGTGGAGGCCATGCGAAGGCGGCCAGGGCCTGACGCTAGCGCTCTGATCAGAGAGGCCATTCGGAGTTGGCCTGAGCCTGAGCTAGTGCTCCGGTCGGAAAGATGGGCCAAAGGTGGCCAGGGCCTGAAGCGAGTGCTCTAGGTTGTTGAACTTAGACTCTTGGGCCAGTCTAGAGGAAAAAAGGCTGTCCTCCTAGGCCGAGCCCTGGCATGGAAGCCGATCCTCGAGGGACCCCAGGTTTATGAACCCGACAAATAGGATTGGCAAGCTAGTCGGTGTGGAATACCTCTCTGATGAATCCGGTTACTAGGAGTTTGGCGATCTCGTCGCCTATGGCCCTGCGCCTCTTGTCGTCGAAGCAATGCAGGCACTGCTTGGTGGGCTTTGAGCCTAGGATGAGGTGCAGCGCATGCTCGGCGACCTCCCACGGTATGCCCGACATGTTGGAAGGCTTCCATGTGAAGACATCGCGATTAGCGCGTAGGAAATCAACGAGCTCACATTCCTATTTGGCTGGGAGCTGGGTCCCAATCCACACCGTCTTGATAGGGTTAGTGGGGTCAATTCCCACCACCTTGGTTTACTCGAGTGGGCAGAAGGCTATCGAGGAGGTTGGTTTGTTGCAGTCCGAGACTGCTGGGGTCGATGACTCTCTGAGCTGTGGGAGCTCGGACAAGTTGATGACGGCGGTGGCGAGCTCAAAATGCTCGCGGTCACACGTGAAGGCGTGCGAGAAGGCACTGCCCACGTTGATGACACTGTTCGGTCCTGACATCTTCAGCTTGAGGAAGGTGTAGTTTGGGATCGCCATGAATTTGGCATAGCATGGCCGCCCCAAGATGGCATGGTAGGACTCTGGGAAGTCCACCACTTCGAAGGTGAGGACCTCCGAGCGAAAGTTGGCTCGGTTGCCAAACATGATGGGCAGGTCGATCTGCCTGAGCGGGTATGCTTGCACTCTCAGGATCATGCCGTGGAAGGGATGCGCATGGCGTCAAGGGTGTCAATGTAAAGGATATTGAGGCCGCTATCTCCATCCATCAGCACCTTGGTGAGGCGCTTCTTTCGGACGATGGGGTCAATGACAAGCGGGTAGCGTCTCAGTTTGGCAACATGGGAGGGATGGTCCCTCTGATCAAAGGTGATCGGAGATTCCGACCAGCTAAGGAAGGAGGGGACGGCTGTCTCGGCGGCGCATGCCTCTCTATAGCGTACCTTGTGCTGGCGCTTAGAGTAGATGGCGTTGGATCCCCTGAAGATCATGATGCATTCCTTGGGGTCAGGGAAGCTATCCCCGTCCTTGTCTGGTGCGCCTCCTTTCTTGGCTGCTGCCTCTTTGCCATCTCCTTCTTTCAGCCTGCCGACCTATCATAGGAAACGTTTGAGGAGCTCACACTCGTTGTAGAGGTGTTTGATGGGGTAGCCATGGTTGGTGCATGGGCTATCCATGAGCTTGTTGAAGTGGTTAGGACTAGGGCTGCTTGCTTGCATGATCAGCTGCGGCGACCAACGCGGTGCTAGTCGATCGACGCTAATCCTTTTTATTCTTCTTGCCCCTCTACATGGAGGGGCCCTCGTCCTGATCCTTGCGCTTGGCCTTGCCTTTGTCCCGGCCTCCGTTGAAGAATGCTCTGACCACATCCCTGCCAGAGGCATGGTTTGTGGCGATGTCGAGCAGGTTGCGGGTGGTACGGGGCTTTAGGCAACCAAGCTTGTGGATCAGGGACTCATAGGTTGTCTCAAAGAGGAATGCACTGATGATGTCAGTGTCAATGACATTAGGGAGGGAGTTGCATCTTTTGGAGAACCTGCAGATGTAATCCCATAGGGGCTCGCTGGGCTCCTGCTGGTAGCTCTTGAGATCCTAGGAGTTTCTAGGGTGGACATATGTCCCCTGGAAGTTCCCAACAAAGACCCTCTTGAGGTCCATCTAGTCGTGGATGCTATCGTGCGAGAGGAATTCAAGCCATGCTCAAACATGTTCCCCCACACAGATAGGGAGATACTAAATGATGAAGTG